>NW_007247648.1:891930-894105 GCF_000164805.1 Carlito syrichta
GGCGGGCCTCAACCCCGTGGGCTCAGGCAATCCACTCACCTCAGCCTCCCAAAGGCGCGGGATTACAGGCTGAGCCACCGAGCCCGGCGTGTCCTACATTTTCTAAGGTTCTTATGGTTTGAGGTTTTACGTTTAGGTCTCTGATCCATTTCGAGTTAATTTTTGTGTTTGGGGATAGATAGGGGTCTTGTTTGAGTCTTCTACATGTAGTCAGCCAGTTTCCCCAGCACCATTTATTGACTAGGTTCTCCTCTCCCTAGGAATGGGTGGTGGAGGCTTTGTTGAAAATGAGTTGGTTGAGAAATTGAGGTTTTGCTTCTGGAATCTCAATTCTATTCCATTGGACTACGTGCCTGTTCCTGTACCAATATCAAGCTGTTTTGATTATTGTAGCTCTATAGTAAAGTTTGAAGCCTGGTAATGTAATACCTCCTGCTTTGTTTTTTTTTTTGCTGAGGATTGTTCTGGCTATTCTTGGTCGTTTATGTTTCCATATGAATTCCTGTATTGCTTTTTCTAGCTCTGAGAAGAATGTTTCTGGTAATTTGATGGGTATTGCATTAAATCTGTAGATTGCCTTAGGTAGGATGGACATCTTCACAATGTTGATTCTTCCAATCCATGAGCATGGGATATTTTTCCACTTGTTTGTGTCATCTTTGATTTATTTGAGGAGTGTTTTGTAGTTTTCATTGTAAAGGTCTTTCATGTTTCTGGTTAGGAAGATGGCAAGGTATTACATTATTTTTGTGGCTATTGTAAATGGAATTGTGTTTTTACATGGGTTTCTGTTTATTTATTATTGGTGTATAGAGATGTGATTGTCTTTTGCACATTTATTTTATACCCTGAGACTTTGTCCAAGTTCTTTATCAGTGCAAGAAGGCTTTTGACAGATTCTCTTGGATTTTCAAGATACACAATCAT
This sequence comes from Carlito syrichta, assembly GCF_000164805.1. Taxonomy (NCBI): domain Eukaryota; kingdom Metazoa; phylum Chordata; class Mammalia; order Primates; family Tarsiidae; genus Carlito; species Carlito syrichta. Next base: position 892,858 of record NW_007247648.1, read on the forward strand.
GTCGTCAGCAAAGAGGGATAACTTGACTTCCTCTTTCCCTGTTTGGATACCCTGATTGCCTTCTCTTTTCTGATTGCTCTAGCTAGGACTTCTAATACTATATTAAACAGGAGGGGTGAAAGTGGGCATCCTTGTTCCATTTTTTCAGGGGAAATGTTTCCAATTTTTGTCGTTTTAGGAGTATGCTAGCTGTGAGTTTCACATAGATGGCTAATACTATTTTGGGGTATGTTCCATGTATGCCTAGGTGTTCAAGGGTTTTTATCAAGAAGGGCTGCTGGATCTTATCAAAAGTTTTTTCTGCATCTAATGATATAATCATGTGGTTTTTGTTCTGATGTCTGTTGATATATTTAATTGCATTTATTGTCTTGTGAATGTTGAGCCAGGCTTGTGTCCCAGGGATGAAGCCTCCTTGGTCATGATGGATGATTTTTGAGATGTGTTGTTGAATTCGGTTTGCTAGGATCTTGTTGAGAATTTTGGCATCTATGTTCATCAAAGATATTGGCCTGTAGTTCTCTTTCTTTGCTGAGTCTTTACCTTGCTTGGGTATCAATGTGATGTTAGCTTCATAAAATGATTTAGGGAGAGTTACATCTTTCTCAATTGCCTGAAATACTTTCAGTAGGATTGGTATCAACTCCTCCTTAAATGTCTTATAGAATTCTGCTGAAAAGCCATCTGGTCCAGGGCTTTTTTTTTTGTAGGTAGTTTTCTTATTACATAGTCAATTTCCTTGATTGTTATTGGTCCATTTAGGGTCTCGATTTCTTCTTGTTTCAACCTAGGCAGGTTGTGTGATATCAGAAAGTCTTCCATTTCCTTAAGCTTTTCCAGTTTGTTTCCATACAAGTGTACATAGTAGTCTCTAATGATTTTTTGTATTTCTAAGGGGTCAGATGTGACTTCATCTTTTGTGTTTTTGATTGTATTTATTTGGGCTTTTTCTCTTTTTTTCTTGGTTAGTCTAGCTAAGGGATCATCAATCTTATTTATCCTGTCAAAGAACCAGCTTTTTGTTTCACTGATTTTTTGTGTTATCTTTTTGTCTTCTATGTCCCGGATTTGGGCTTTTATTTTGGTGATCTGGACTTTTGTGCTGAAGTTAGGATTGTGGTGGTCTTGTTTTTCCAGCTTCCTAAGGTGACTTATTAGGCTGTTGATTTGTGATCCTTCCATTTTTTCCATGTGCATTTGTAGGGATATAAATTCCCCTCTTACTATAGCTTTCATGGCGTCCCAGAG
>NW_007247648.1:894125-927487 GCF_000164805.1 Carlito syrichta
GTGATCTGGATTCTTCTGCTGAAATTAAGGTTTTTGTGGTCTTGCTTTTCCAGCTTCCTTAGGTGGCTTGTTAGGCTGTTATTTTGTGGTCCTTCCATTTCCTTCATGTGTGTTTGTAGAGATATGAATTCCCCTCTTGCTACAGCTTTCATGGCATCCCATAGATTTTGATAAGATGTTTCTTCATTTTCATTTGTTTCCAGATATCTTTTAATCTCTGTTTTGATTTCATTGTTGACCCAGGAGTTATTTAGCATCACGCTGTTTAATGTCCATGTCTTTCTGGGTTTTGGGGGGATCTTATTGGTGTTAATGTTTATTTTTATTCCACTGTGGTCTGAGGAGGTGCATGACAAAATTTCGATCTTTTGAAATTTGTTTTTGCTTGATTTATGACCAAGTATGGGGTCAATCTTAGAGTATGTTCCATGCAGTGCTGAGTAGAATGTATATTCTGTGGTCATTTGGTGGGGTGTTCTGTAGGTATCAATTAAGCCCATTTTGTCAAAAGTCACATTGAGGTTCTGGATCTCATTGCTGATTTTTTGTCCTGATGATCTGTCTAGGATTGTAAGTGGGGTATTAAAGTCCCCAGTTATGATGGTGTTAGAGTTAAAATCTTTCTTTAGTTTTCCTAGAAGCAGCTTTGTGAAAGTTGGTGCTTCTATATTGGGTGCATACATGTTTAGGATAGATTTTTTTCTTGTTGATGGAGTGAACCTTTTATCATTATGTAGTGGCCCTCTGTATCTTTTTAAATTATTGATAGCTTAAATGATATTTTGTCTGAAATTAGGATTGCGACTCCTCCTTTCTTTTGTGTACCGTTCACCTGAAAATTTGTTTCCCATCCTCTTACTTTGAGTCTGTGCGTGTCCTTTCTAGTGAGATGGGTCTCTTGAAGCAGTATTTTGTTGCCTGGTGATATTTTATCCATTTTGCCATTCTATGTCTTTTCAGTGGTGCATTTAGTCCATTCACATTCAGGCTAATTATTGAAATGTGAGAGTTGGTCCCTATCATAGAGTTCTTATACAGTTGTTGTGGTTCCACTTGGTTTGTTGTCTTTTCTTGGTTTGGGGGTTGGTTCATGTGTATTTTATTCTTTTTCCTGTACTCTTGTGAAGAACGCTGTTCTTTTTTCCTTTTCTTCTATATTTAGTACTTTCTTAGGTGTTTCATGTAGAGGTGGTCTGGTGGCAGTATAAGTTCTTAGGGGTTGGATATCTGGGAAAGATTTTAATTCTCCCTCACTGATGAAGCTTAGCTTGGCTGGGTAGGTTATTCTTGGTTGAAATTATTTATCTTTTAGGACTTTGAAGATAGGGCTCCAAGCTCTCGTAGCCTGCAGGGTTTCCATAGATAAATTTGCTGCTATTCTAATTGATCTTCCATGGTATGTGATCTGGTCTTTTTCTCTTGATGACTTTAGGATTTTTTCTTTTATACTACTTTGTTTAGGCAAATTATTATGTGTCTGGGAGTTGGTCTTCTCATTTGTTGTCTTGCAGGGGTTCTCTGAATCTCTTGTATGTGAATTTTTGCATCACTGATAAGATGAGGGAAGTTTTCTTCAATAATCTCATGAAACGTTTGTTCCAAGGTGAACTCTGTTTCTCTTTCTGTTTCAGGAAGGCCAATTACTCTTAGGTTCTTTCTCTTGAAGTAATTGCTCATCTCTTGAAGGTTTTGTTCTGTATTTTGAAGCTTGTTTTGTGTGTTTTTAATTGTTTGGGTTAGTTCTATATTTTGGTCCTCAAGCTCTGAGAGTCTTTCTTCTGCTTGGCTAATTCTGATTTACATGCTTATCAGTTTGTTATTTATTCATTTGCTGTATTCTTTATTACTGTTATCTCAGTTATCAACTCCTTCCTAGTTTCTTCTCATCTCTCCTCAATTCTTTTTAATCTCTCCATTAATGTCTTGATATCTAGGTTTGTAGTTTGAGACCAGTCATTCTGGGAGCTCTTCACTGTTTGCATTCCAAAGTCAGTTTTCTGTGTCTGCCCTCCCAGGGGTCTGGGAGAGACCCATATTCTTCTTTTGGTTTTTCTTCATTTGTGTAGAATTTTCTCTCTCTCCCCCTTTCCCTCCCCTCCTTTAATTCTGTTATTCAGTGAAGGTGGGATTGCTTTTGCTTCACTTGTGCAGTCTCCTGTTCTTCCTTATGAGGGTCCTCTGGCTTTGTTCACTTTTGAGGCTGGAGTGTGGGCTGTGGGCTGTACTTTTTGCAGTTTTGAAGTTTAATTCAGGGGGGAAGCTGTGATTCAGAATCTATCTGCTGATTCCAGCATCCACCACCAGTTGTATGGGCACACTGGAACCTATTTCCCACTGCCTTATAATCTGTCTGTGCAACAGGATGTAGGTTTGGTCCCTGGAACAAAAAGACGTACGAAAGAGGAAAATAATGGGGGGGGGGGGTCAATAGAAAGTTAGAATGAGAGAAGAGTGAGAGGGAAAATAGACATACATACCAACTAACAGGTGAAAAAGAGACACAAGACCAGAGAGAAGTGAAGAAGACACACAAGCAAAATTCCCTAGAGCATACCGGTAACCACACAAAGACAGTCCAATAAAATCATGCCTTTTGATGTGTTTTCCCCAACACAAACAGATAGTCTAAGTCAAAAAGCAAACAAAAGTGAGCAAAACAGTCAAAATGATAAAATCAAAAGTCAAAATAAGAAATCAGACTATCTCTGTAATCTTTCCTGAGTGTCTAAAGTCTCTTCAGCTCTGATCTCCAGTCTCTCCCCTTTGCTTTCATTGCCGGCAGCTAGATTTACTCGCAGCTTGGGTTGGTTCTTTTAGCTTGCTGCCTGAGAGGTCTGTGACACTGTGTTGCCTGCATCTGATTCAGCATAGGGGAGGGGATTTGTCTCCTGTTTAGCAGCGTTACCTTAGGAACCGAAGTGGAGGTAGCTCATAGGTAGGCGGGGCAATGCAAATCTCTGCCTGGAAAGTGGCGGAGATGGGTAGCTCCTCTTTCACTTATCCTTTCTCTCCACTTGTCTAGGTCCCTGGGTGATCCACTATGATATGCTGTGGTGGCGTGTGAGGTACCGGGGATCAGCTGCACAGCTGGGCACTGGATCTGGTTTGCCACCAGCAGGCTGGGGTGGAAGCTGAGAGCTCCCTCCTCTGGAGCTGAGAGCCACTGATCAGCACCTCCTTAAGATATGCTATTCCCTTGCACAAGCATTGGGTCATACACTGGGTGCCTCAGCCAGAGTGGGCCCAGAGCTCCAGAGTTCCAAAGGGCAGGTGGTGGATGGTGAGAGTGGCTTTGGGCCCCTCACAGGGTGCTTCAGCCAGAAATGGAGCTGGTATCTCTGAGGGGCGGGTGCCTAGAGCCTCCATGGGTGACCGGCGGCTTGGAGCTGGGTGAGACAATGTAGCCAGGAAGGGAGCCGAGATTTGAGATTCCTGCACGATGGGTAGGGGCCACGTATAGTGGAGCAGCAGCAGCCAGGGGCTGCAATATCCAACCCTGCGTGGGACTGAGGGTCCCCAGGCCTCAGACTGGTGTGGCTGGTGGTGGGCAGGGGGGTGGGAGAAGGAAAGTAAGAGTCTTTTTGGGAACTCACATTCAGGGAATCTCACAATTCAACCTATGCCATCGCTATCTTACCAGAACCTCTGACAGCAGCTCTTCACTATTAAATCATGCATGTGAACCAAAGTCCTATTCTCCAGGGCACAGAAAATAAGGGGAAAGATAAAGGTGGATATTTGTACATGTGTGTATGTGTACTATGTGGTTAACCAAAACCATGCAAACTGGAGAGTCACAACCCCTGTAAGTGGAAAAACTACTTCTCAGCTCCAACCAAATGAGGCCACTAGGAATATGGCCTAGGTATTTTAACTTTTCAGAGAAACCAGAAATCACAATTTTTGTATGAATTTATGACTTGTTAAAAAAAATCCCCACTTTTAAAGGGAGATCCAAACTTCACCCGTACAATGATCACTTATATTCCTAATCCTGAATTGTACCCCACATCTTTAAAATAAATTTTAAAATATTCTCACTTTTACAAACCACTTCTGAGATACCCTTTGGCCAGGTTGATCAACATGCAAAATTGCTACCTGTTTTTGTTTTTGTTTTATTTTTATCTTGCATGGGGTAATCCTAGGGGAAATCCTGGAAATCCAAAATTTGATGGGAATCAAATATTGAGATCCTGAGAAGACTTAAGAAGAGTAAGACAAAAGATGGGGCTTTAAACAAATATGCTGCTAAAAATGTTTTGGATCAGAAAAGAGGGTGAGCAGGTGATCAGACAGTTTAGGTAAAGCACAGTAAGGAAATGAAGGGGCAAAGTGTTGCATGAACACACTAAGCAAGGTGGCTATTAGGACTTTTGTGGAGTTGAAATGTAGCAGCATTGAGGCTTTGTGTTCCCCCCAGAGGAATGTTTTTCATATCTTTGTGATCAGTGGTGACATGACATGAATGGTCTCTGAGAACATGAAGGCAGTATAGAGGTGAAGAGCAAGACAATAAGTCCTACGCTCAAATTTTAGATCTGGTTTGTCCATTGTCTGGAGATCCAATACAGATGTTAAAAACATAATTTGCAAACTAGATTATATTCTCTGCAGATGTTGGAAATACAAAATCAGAGAATGACTTAAAGAGAGAAGGGTCTGAGACTGATAATGAGAATTGAAACATGAAATTAGGTGAGAGTGACAGGAGAAAGCACATGCAGAAACAAATTTTGTAAAATATGAGTGTGTTCTGTTTGAATGAATGCATTTGCCACAGTTTTAAAACCAAACATCATCACTATAACCCTGTTTTGTGTAGCACAAAAAAGGCACGTTTTGGAACTAACCGGTTTGGATTTCCTTTTAACCACAATAAAACTGCTTTCTAATGTGTTCAGGCTATGAAAACTCCATAAGCTCTAAGCGTCACATAAGCTGAAGGGAGATGTAAGAATTGATGGCTATACATTGGATAAAACAGTGACAGACATCATAGAGATTCAACAAATGCTAATTCATCTCGACTTTTCCTTAGAACATATTTTCTCAAGACACTGCAAGCTGGATGACACATGATGAGTTCTTTAGAAGCATGTGGTTGAAAAGAAGTCAACATGTAAGGTGGTTATCGTGAATCAACCTGTAAGAAAGAAGTGTGGTGGCAGCAGGGCTGGATAGACATCAAATTGTGATGCTAACCCAGTGAAGGGTGGGGAACTGTGTATGAAGAATTGCTTGTTCAGAGTTGTCTTGAATTAGTCCTAAGTGGCAAGCCTTCACACCCTGCCTCAACCAATCTTTGGCTTCCAAATGTACTCAGAAGGGTGTGACTGTGGCCAAGGCAGCACACTGCAATTCAAGCAGACCCTAAAGGCACTGACATCTGGGAGCTGTCTGAGGCTCACACTGGATGAAGCTGGGTGTCAGGTCCTTCTTGAATGAGATTGATACAGTGTGTGACTGTGACATTGTGTAAAGTTCAGCCTTTCTTTTTTTTTTGTTTAAATGCGGTTCACTGAAGAATGACACCGAGTCTCAATTACATTTACAATAATAGTAATCATAGCTGACTTTGTTAGTGCCAACTGCACATCCAGGCACTGTCCTGAAACTTCATATGCATTACCTCAGATGAAGAACTGGATGGGCCACATAGGTAGAAAGTGGCAGATCTGTGCATCAAATCAAAGTATTTGGGCTCAAGAGACCTCCTTGCCTGTGTGGCTTGGCTGTTTCCCCAGTGTGTAGCTGGCAAAGAACCTGGGCACATATCCGACCCTCTACAATTTCTACTTAATTGAATTGATGATACACAGTGTACACATCCTCTGGGTGTTTATGCATGGCTGTTGGAGACACTCACTCATTCATGCATAGTAAGTGGTGTTTGTATAAACATGTTCATACATAGCAAGTCATGTTTCCCATATAAAAAGTCTTGCAAAGATAAATTCAGGACCAAATCACTCTAGAAAACCTGTGTTGATTAGTCTTTCAAAATAGAACTCATTAAGGACTGGCTCATTTGATTCTCTTGAAGGATGTAACTACCAAGATATATTCAGGAAATTTTCAAAAATCCATTTGAAAAAGGGGAATAAAAATTTCTAGCTATAGAAATACCTAAATCTGGGCAAATACCTCAACTCTCTAGACTTCAGGTACCTAAAGTTAATTGGAGATGCTAATATAATTACTTATTTCATAGTGTTGTTGTACAAATTAAACAAGTTAATGCCTACAAAGCACTTAGTATTATTTCTGGCACATATATTGAGTAAGGGCTGAATATTTCTATAGTTATTTTCATATGAATGGAGTACCACCATTCTTCAGGATTGCTAAATATTAGCCACCGAGCCAATTCCAGTAGAGATGGGAAATTGTTGGGAGCTGGCCACGGAGGCCCACTGAGCATTAGGGACAGGAAGGGCCGTTGACCCTGAGACCACTAGGATACATTTGGGAGCTATTTGACCCCATTTCCTCCCCCTTTCTACTCAGCACTAACCAGATTAAGCTCCTGTGAGCTCAAAACATAAAAACTCTGAGACCAGGATGAACACAAGCTAACTTTAGAAGCTCATTGCTCCCATTCTTCCACAAACTGCAGTTTTGGCTTTCACACAACTTATAATTCAAACTCGTGTCACATCTAAGAGCCTTAGTATTGGTCACAGGCTTCTGGGTCATGATCTTAGGATTTATTGAAGGTATAAATTGTAGAATATAGTTTTAGAAGACAGCCATTTTATTGAAAGAATGTGGCTGGGTTACTTGCAGGTAGCCCACTGTGAACTCTGGACTGGGCCACATTCCAAACACTCTGGGATGGGCCACTTTCATTTGTAAAGTTATTACTTAAGCTTCTATAGAATTGTTTAACTTGGCATAAATCAATCAGCTTAGGATGAAAAAGGTTTATAGAATATGTCAGTCACAGATTAGGTTATCCTTTGTTATGGTAATTTAAGATTATCATATGAAAAGTGTTTAAAGGCAATCATTGATTAAGTTTTCATGGATTAAGGTTTCTGGTGGGTGGGGGGCGCCCCTCTCACATCTGACTTTGTGTATAAAAGACCCGTTGTAATTCCCAATAAGACTCACATTTCTTCTGCACTAGACCGGAGTCCAGTCTCTTTCTCTCTCTCTCTCTCTCTCTCTTTCTCTCTTCTTCCCCCCAATCGCCAATGCTGTCTCCACCTTTGGGGTACCCTGAGCCCAGCTGGAGCTGGACTCTGGCAGGAAACAGACTCTGTCTCTTGGTGGGGCATGACAAGTGTCTTGAAAAATATATGGAGACAGAGGAGTATTTTGACATTTTTAATTAAAATTTTTATTGAGATAATGGTAGACTCTCATGCAATTGAAGGAAATAATACAAAAAGATGTATTTTTGTTTTCCCCTATGGTATCATCTTCAAAACAATACAGAATCTCACTCAGATGTTAACATTGACGCAGTATGCATTCTACCACACAAATAGATGGCAATGCTGGGCTATGTCTGTCTGTCACAAAAGCTGTGCTTTTAACCATTGTGGTAAACAGCGTCTGACCATTGTATTTTTGCAAAGACAATAAAAAGAAAAAGCATGCTGGCAAACTCAGTATCCATCACTGTTTAGATTGAATAGTTTATTTTTGTAGTTCCAATAATAACAGAATAATATCACATCCAAATGTCTCCATTCATCTTTCAATCCTCCAAATATTACTGTCCATATCTATGTCTAATAAATAATTCAGGGTAATAAAGACCACAGAGAAAACAGAACAACCACAACTCACTATACTGTTACTAGGTACTGATTTCTATAATAAATACTCAGTTAATAATACATACTCAATTATAAACCTTAGTCTTCACAGAAGTCCCCGATATGTAGATGCTATTGTTTATTTTCATTGAACAGGCAAGTAAATAAAAATATGAAAAATATGCTGAGCATAAATAATGGGTATAGAGTTTTAATGCTTTTAGGTCATAACCTATATTAAAGCCTAGGTTAATCTAAATTCAAATTCCATAATCTGAACATTTGTATCTTTCTCTCCTGGAAATAAATTGTCCAAGTAATAGAATGAAGAAAGATTGAATTAAAAAGAGTCCACTTTTCTATTTTCTTCTTAACATCCATTTGACCCATCTTGAGTCAGCAAAGGTGAGAGTTACCAGTTAATTTTCATAGTTCATGTTACAAGCGAGTGACTTTTGCATGTTAGATGACTTTTCACAGCACTATCTCCTCAGTCATGAAAGACTGAAAGCATTCTTGAATGAAATATGAAATTGTAGTGGTATTACTAGATACCTGTATTGAACGGTAGCAGATTTATTTTTTCTAAAAAAACCCATCAGCAGCAAGGTGTATTAGTTAATTGGAATAATGGGGTGTTGCCTCTGACCATCTTCAGAGATTTATACTTGGGTACATTTTTAAAAGCATGTGTTTTTTGTTGTTAATACATCACTTATAGAAGACTTGAAGGAAAGTAACTTTTTTGAAAATCATTAAGATATTTCATGGGCTATAATTTCTTTAAGAATATAAAGTTCTACTACTGTAACTAGCGTGACTTTTTTTTTTTAAGAAACTCATGTTAAAGAGAAAAAGCTGAGATTAATAAATTTTTAAGAATTTACCGAAAATCTAGAAAACTGCTCTGCAGTGTAAGGCATATAAAATAAATAGTTCTGGTCAATTTACATAAATAAAACCAGTGTATACAACTACCAAAATATAAAAGAGTATGCAAATACAGGTTATAATTTCTCATATACTTCAACTAACATGATACAATAGTGATAAAGGAGAAGTGATTTTAAGAAAACTTATTTTAACTAGAGGTGCTTTCCCTCCCACCCCTTAAATGTTGAAATGCTTTTAGGTATTGTCCCTGATTCTATTCTCATTTTACTCTCCCCCATCCTGTTGAGTGAAACTACAGCAGATGATGCCAGCACATCCATTGCTGGCTCTGACAGGACAGCAGGAGTGCCAGTCTTCCAAACTCTTAGCCAAAGTGGAAATGGCAGAGTTTATCCAGCTCTGTCAGGCAGCAGCCAGCCAGTGAACCACACCATCAATCACCTCCACCCATTGCATGACTCATTCACTCACCCATGACTTGTGAATTGAGCTCTGTCTTCATATGTTCCTAGGCAACTTCTGTATCCCTGTTATTATAGCTTTCTAAAACCTGATTCTGCTTTCCTAGATATTTTTCACATATTTACAAACATAATAGGCTTTATTAAATAAAAGGGTCATAGAATCTTCATTTTGTGAAAATTGTATTTATAGTTCTAATTTGCATGTGGATTTAAGTTCATAGGTAGAATCTTTTCGACAACAAAACCACCAACAGAAACATTATAACAGTTATATATACATAACAATACATATATAAACATGTATATGTGTATATATATATATATATATATATATATACCCATGACTCAAAAATTGGAATCTCCAAATCAGAACTTTTTTCTGATTTCCACTTAAGAGAATGCATCTAATTCCTCTCTGTACCCTACTTTTGTGGCAGAGTAAGGGACTGATAATTCATGAATAGGTGACTGGAATTGGTCTATCAGTTCTCTATCCTGGTTTGTCCTATCTGATTTACAGTAGGATTGGAATGACTCTTTCCTATGATTTCTTACACTTTGACATATAGTTAATAACCAGTATCTAAAAAACTTTGATATCTAATGTCCATGTAATACATTTTTAGTACCATCAGTGTTATTTTGTATCTTAGCTATTGCTAAAGTAGTTATTTTCTAAAATACCATGTAATTAACTGTACACATACTAAAAATTCTCAGTTAAATGATAACAAGGAGCATAAACTATTGTCAGAGGCATTCTCTAAAATTCTTCCACTCAGCTGAGAACTTCATGACTCTTTGGGGCTTGACGGTAATGTTTTCTGCCACACTGAGGATAAAAATTGCTAACATCACATGTTGAGTTATTAGACCATTGTTGAGAAAACATGCCTCATATTAGAAATTAAAATAGATGTGCTGCAACTTCACCCTCGTAGGAGTTTTATAAATGGATTTAAAATGACTTTGTCATATTTAATAGGCTCTGCTCATTTATGAGAAAGAGTTCAGCTTCCCATAGACCTTTCTAGTTTACTACTACTCAGTGGCCTACAGTCAGTTTCCTGCTGCCAAATTCATTCATTCTATCACCATGAAAAAAGAGAAGAGAGTATTTCTAAAAGCATCCCTTTAATGCTTAGTGTAAGGCATATTTTAATCACTTTATTTTCTTACTTATTATTTATATCCACTTCTGCAAACTAATTCTTGAAGAGACCACAAGGGAATTACAATCTAGTACAAGCAGCAGGCTACATAAAAATATATCTAATTTTGTATAACTTTCAAGGTCACATGATCACACTGTCAATGAGTATATTACAGCAGTGATGATCAAAACAGAACAAAATGTGGAGAGCAACCTCAGAACCAAATTCTCCTTCAGAGTAATGAAGCACAAGATGTTTTATATGTCCCTTCCATTTCCTAAAACTAAATTGTAAGTAATAATCATTGCATATTAAGAATCTAGAAAATGCAAATATGCAACTATATTAATGTTTTATTATCTACAAGATATCAAACCAATTGTATTATATCGATTAATCATTACAAGACTTCTTGAGTTTGAGAAGCACTGTTAGATTAGAATCCATGGCCTCGCCAGTCCTGAGGCCCACACCTAACCCGGCAGTCCCACTTAAAGGTGAGGATTACCCTTCTTGCAGTTCGCATTTGAGTAGCAACACCAGAGTCCCAGGGACCTAGAATCAAAGCTGACGCAGCTGCTGATTAAAAAAAAGGTTTAGCGAGGCAGCTCTTGGGCTTTGACATGCTTGGGAATCACCTGGCGAGTTTACTAGATTTCTGTTTTCTGGATACCATCCTCAGTGATGCTGCTTGTTCAGTAGGTAGGTCTGGGTCTCATGGGGCTACCTTTCTATCAGGCTCCCAAGTGATATCTTAGTTATTGCTAAAGTAGTTACTTTCTAAAATAATATTATATAACTAACTGTACGCATACTAATAATTCTCAAATAATAAGGAGCATAAACTATTGTCCCAAATGATTCCATATTGCTTATACATGATCACACTTTAGGTGACCCTGGCTTCGTGTGGGCTCTGAGGCTAGTCTAGTGGTATCTGAATCCCAACTCTTACATTAACTAGCTATGTGACCTCGGATCTTGAATAGCTCATATGTGCAATGAGGTTAATGTTACTACCTATCTCATAAGTGATTTGAGAAGTTAGTGGGTAAAGTGCTGATAAAAGTGGTTACTATGCCACCGTAAGTGGTATTATTACCACCACCACCACCAATAACAACAATCACCCCGCCAACAGTCACCACCACCATAGGGCATTTACATCAGACCTTGGTTATCAAAGAACATTCTGGACTTAGGTGGACAAGCAGACAAAAAAACAGAGAGAAAGAAATATTCAGAGACTCCAGATTGCTTCAGCATTTACTCAAAACTGAAAGTCCAATGCATGGATACAAAATAGTAATAGAAAAGAGATACGTGTCCTGGGTGTTGGGATACAATTTTATAAAATAAGCACACCGGTTGTTTGCTGAGGGCAGGGCTGCATTTATCCACTTGGTTCATACTTCTATTTAAATGTATATTAAGACACATACACAAATCTCTTGAGGAGTAGCTTTTTCCACATCACAGCTAAAATTCCAGAGACATGGAAAAGTTAAGTTACCTACCCTTTCACAAGAAAGAGGCAGAACCCAAATTAAATCCTCATTTTTCCTCTATTCTGCCCATAAATTCACCCAATGAGTCTGAATGTGGAAGTAAAGGCAATGAAATATTAATTTTTCTTTGTAATAGTGGCTCTTAAACTAGGTATGCATCAATGCCTTTTTTTAAAAGGAATCTCTGAAACTCTCTCTCTCTATTCTTGCTGCCTAACTGAACCATCATCTGTGAATGATCCCACAGAAACTGCTTACAGTGTCCATAAAAAAATAAAAACTTAAGTACAATTGCTAATTCAAATTGTTGCAATAGTAGAGCATATTGAAAGGCTGATAATTAATCTGTATGTTATTTGGCTATATTAAGAACATAGAAACCTGTTTCTTTGTGAAGGTTCTAGGCTTGGTTGAATAATAAATAAATGATCTAAATAAATGAGTCTCTTATGAGTTCTTCTTCTCAGTCTGGCTTATTGTGGCTTCTAGTAATGCTTTATTGTTTGTAATATAGATATAGATATAGTTCTAGGTATTCCTGTTTAAATAAATTTCTTATTCTTCCCACATTCAGTGACATATCATTAAGTAGCTTTGCTATTTCTCAGATTTATGTTGTATCACCTTTTTTGTTCAAATAGTCACAATAGCTTAGAAAACATTTATATCATTTTTCCTTCCACATCACAAACCCAAAAAATCCCCCATGAAGTAACACTGAATGCTAGGTCCAGACCCATAAGGGACCTGAAAAACGGTAGCTCTTCATCATGATTTAAATGACAATCACCATATCTTCTCTTACTCTCCTATCTTGAGTGTGCTGTGCTTTGTGTTAGTGATTGACCTGTCTTGTAACTACCCTTCATCAGGTTTGGAAGATATCACCTTTTATTTGCAAATGACAAAGCAAAAGTACAGATTTTAAATAAGGTGACATGTAATGCTCGGTTATGGATTGAACAAATTAGGTCTAACTTCTCAGTCCCTGACTTTTTTGGTATATCGAACAGTTGCTCGTTTAAGTATATAAAAGTCATTTATTTCTTTGAAAGTCAGGGAGCTGGTTCGATAGCTGTCTTTAAGCTACTTACTACAGATGAGTAGAACTTATGTCTAAGTCAAGGAAACATATTTTTCATATCCCCTTTATAATTCTTTCCAAATATAAATACTTCAGATTCACAAGTTTCGTCTTTTCAGGAGTCTGTAACACACTTCCTCTCAAAGGCCTGCCTTCCATTCTAGTCTCTAAGGGCTTGTTGGACTTAATGACAGCTCATCTGAGTCATCTAAACCATTTACCTATAACCCTCTCCACTAATTTTGTTTTGGAGTAAACTCTGTCATCTCTTTCAGTCCTTAACTTGTCTCAAGCTTCAATCTTCCTGACTTTTCTGAAATTATTACATCAACCAAATGCAGCATGATCCAAGACTCTTTTGAATTCTGGTTCAAAACTGAATTTGGGGAGATATTTGGGTACACACAGGCTTGCAATTGAGGTGGTTTGGGAAAATTTGCACTTAGAAGGTGCAGGAAAATTATATAAGTTCTAAAAGCTAATTTGGTAATAGGACTGAAATTCTAGACTGGGAATCTCCGTTCAGCATTCTTCCTACCCCAAGGAGTTGAAAGTTAAAGTTTATGTATCTAAAAAGTTAAACTATGTTTTCATTATCCCTCTATTTCAATTGTTACCACACTCTTATTACCTCCCAACAGAGGACACGGCTGGCATTTCAGGAGTGATACTGTGTGTGCAGTGCCGAGGTTCTCATCCACTGGTTTCCATAGTGGTCATCCATTGCCATTAGAAATTTGTTCAAAAACCAGGTATTAAGCATTTAACAAAAATTTTCTTTTATATTTTTTCATCTTTTATACATAGATTAGTTTAGACATCAAAAATCATGTTTGTCCTGCATACTTAACCATACTGTCTTTTTCTCTACAAAAAAGAAAAGAATTTTGAAAATAAATAAAGACCAACCAAATGATAACCAGCAAAGCCTCTTTGTAAAAAGAGAGTCAGCCATCATGACTTCTACTTTCCTGGAGAGTCAAAGGCAGTCAGAAGAGGAGGATAGCTTCACAGTGGAAATAAGGAAAGATGAGGATCCCTGGGAGAAACTTATGGCATTGGGAAGCTGTAAGTGGGTTAAGTAGGAACCAGGCATCCCATGTGACGGGTTAGTGTTAGGTACGGCGGGTCTGGACTGGGCACAGCACTGCTAACCAGAGATCCCAGTAACACAAAGATTTGCAACACAAAGAGGCAAAGAAAGAAAAGATTTCTTTAAAAAGAGATTACTTCCCACATGTGGCCCTCTGGGGTGTGCGATCCGATGCAGCGTGGAAGATGCAAAGAATTGCACGGAAGTTGGATTAAAAATATAGCTTATTTAAAAGTAAATTAGAGCGAGAAAGAGAAGAGAGAGAGAAGATTCACCTCCCCGAGGTGGGAGAGGGGGTCAAAGCCAGGAAGCATGGCGACAGCCATAGTTCAAAGAGCACATGACCGCAAGGGAGTCTAGCTAGGCAATGGCCAATGACTGCTCGTGGTTGAGTCCTTTCAACCATTCCCCTTGATGGGGGAAGTTCATTAAGGTGATTGGGTGGTGGTCTGCTCCACATCATCACGAAGGGGCAGGCAAGCACAGGTATTGACGTCAGGTGAAGTCAGGTGATAGACAGCAGGCAGATGGGTGGGTTAGTCACATGACTGCTGTCATGGTGGGGTTAATCTGGGCTGATAAGGTTAGCCTGGGGAGTTTGGGCCTGGAGGGGTTTTTTCTGCAAGAGACTTGTTAGACATTTGCAGTGCACCAAACTCCTTGACCAAAGGTGGTCTATTATCACTTTTATGATTTTGGCCAGCCAAAGGGTGATCTTTGATCTTCGGCCTTGACAAGGAACCTAAAAGTTTACCAGGGATTATTAAGCTAAACCATGAATTGAAAGGTTGGGCTGTGCTTGTCTTGCATCTGATGGAGATTTGCCTTGGGTGGGGGGGATAAGATAGGCTGTTGCTTGTCCTGCAGTAGAATGTCTGAATGCTTCTAATGGTTATACTGAGGCAAAAAGACTAAACTAAGAGTAAACTAATGTTTATTTTAGGTTTCTATAGGTACCACATTTCAGATAGGAGTGCATCTTTAGTTTTTTGGATCAGTTCATAATTAGAAGTAAAAAAACAAATAAGGAAGCTGGCAGTTATATATCAAGTTCTGATAATTTTTACTCTATAGTTTCAGAAGTTATTGTTTGACTTCTTGGACTATTACAAGAGATAGTGGTCTGGAACTCTAAAAAGACTGACTTAAAGAGAAGGCTCGAGCCGGGCTCGGTGGCTCAGCCTGTAATCCCACGCCTTTGGGAGGCTGAGGTGAGTGGATTGCCTGAGCCCGTGGGTTCGAGACCCGCCCGGGCAGTGAGACCTCATCTCCACAATAAATCAAAAAATCAGCCAGGCATGGTAGCGCATGCCTGTAATTCCGGCTACTTGGAAGGCTGAGGCAGAAGGATCGGCCACTGCACTCCGGTCTGGGCGACTGAGTGAGACTCCAACTCAAAAAAAACCACAAAAAACAGAGAAGGCTCATGGGCTGGTTACTATTGATAATAGATTGGTGTTCTGATCTGGTTTCTTTGGGGTGTGGATCAGAGTTCTATTTTACACACAGCCTGACTGCTGCTTGTATATGTGGTTACTCAGAATGGAGTGTTACTGAGTACTTTTGACTGTTTAGAATTTCGATTTGGGGTCTTTAAAATTGGTCCCTCTATCAAAAAGTTGTCATTGTTATTCAGTACTTTATTTGATGAACTTACATGTGACACTAAAAGATGAAGGGTAGCTTTAACATTTTAGGAAGAACAGGAAAATAGGGTAAAATTATTCTAACGGGAGTCGGAGGGCAGTGAGGGTTAAATGCAGAGTGATTAAATGGCTACAACCAAAACAAAAATGTGTGAGAATCACCCATGGGCAGGTTCTATCCCTCTAGACCAGATCAAGTTTTATGAACATGAACTCTGATATTGCACTGTGCTTTATTTCCACAGCAGTTATTACAGTTAGAATATGTATTTCTATATTTGTATCTCTCCAGCTATCTTTCTACACACATAACATATGCGCATGCACACACGTTCACTTGTGAGATTATTTGTCTAACGTCAGTCTCACTGCATTACAGTCTCCACAGGACTATTAGCCTGATTGTTCAACAGAAACCTGGCAGGATGCCCAACCACACTGATGTTCCTCATTGGTAGCTCCGCCCTTCCTTTCCGAGATAGAATGTTTTTAAATGGGAATGCCATTCTTAGAGCAAACAACTAAGCAGAAAGAAAAATTAACCCAAAGACAAGGTGGGACAAGTTGAGTGAAGCTTTCATGTGCAGTTACACTTTCCTGGGCACCTGCCGCCCTGGGCCTTCCTGCTGTCTGGGTCTACAGCGATGCCCTTGGCCACAACTGCCTCCACGGGGCCACAGGTGCAGGGTTTCCTTCCTCACAGCAGCCCCCACCCTTTTCCTCTTGCATATTCAAAGTATGTTTATTCTTGGTCTGATTCCCTTAGGCCGTCATTAAATGCCTGGATAATACGAGGAGCTTAATTCATACTTAGACAATAATGGTGGATGGTGATCAGCAATTATTCCTCTTATTTAACATTCAAATCCTAGCAATTATGTCAATGTTTCAACACCAAAGAAAACCCAGGAGTGACATTCAAGCCATTAAATGATTAATATAGTAAAAAAAAAAAAAAAAAAAAAATATATATATATATATATATAATTACATACAGTTTTAAAATCTATTAAATAGTTCTCACATATTTTCTATAAACCAAACAACATTAATTATAAGTGTTTACCAAGTTATACAAATCATAGTGCTATTTGTCTAATAAATCACTCCTATACTTTTAAAATCACTCCCTGATTTTTTTTTTTACAAACTTGTATTTGCTTTGGTTTTCAATAGCTAATAAAATCTCTACGAGCATGACAATTTGACAATGATATTGCACGGCAAGTAATGCTAATAATCTCCCCTTTTTATTGATAGTGGGTAAAAGGATCTGACAGTTTGCCTTGGATAATCTAGTGATTGCTTCCCCCTCATCAGGTTTCAGCTCTTCCCATGTCTCGCAAAGCCTCAGTGTCCCTCTTGCCACTAATGGCTCTCTCTCATCTATGTTTCAGGATGGTCCTTTCTGGACACTAGTCTCACACTTACTGCTATTTTCCTGTACAGGAATCAGAAGGAAAGTAAAAGAAGATACAAGGAGGATAAAAAGGGAATGGGATGTAGCCATGCCTCTGGGGTTTAATGAGATTTTCCTCACAGCTTGAGAGGTGGCAGCTAGATGTGGCAGAAGAGAGAGAGAAAGAAAAGAAAAACGCATATGATTTCACGTTCTCCAGTTTTGTGCATAAGGACTTAATAAAATGTTTTAACTTGTTTGCTTCTCTATATTTGCATTCTATGAATTGAATATCTTAACACTGTCTAATTTATAATAATTCCTGCAAAGAAAAAATCATCATACATTGACACTAGTATTGAAAGTTGAGACTGCAAGAGATCATTCATTTCTATGGAAAGATTAAAAGTTGAGTTTAAGTTCTCTCCTGAGCATAGTTGAGTTATAGAATTAGGCATGACATTAAATCAAGATTATTTCCTAAATCAAGATCACACACTAAAAAGGCAGTACTTGAAATGATAGATTTAGACCTTTTCGGTTGTAGGGAGTTATTATTTTTTGACTCCTCCCAATTTTTTAAACACATAAGTTTAGCAGTGTGATCGTTTTTTGGTTTTGATTTGTTTGGGATCTTGGAGAAGTTACCTAATATATCTGTATTTTATTTTTCTTATATGTAAAATGAATATGACTGTAGTACCGCCTTTATCAATTTATTGCTGGAAAGAAAAAATAAGACAATGCTCTACTTATAGCAGTCAATCATCATTACTATTATTTATTTGAGCAATGAGGTATATACATTTTAGTAAGAATTTTATGATCATCTTTTTAAAAGAGTGACCACACATTTTAAAAACATTTTTTCCTTTATTATGCAATGTATGAAGGTTTCATTCATTCTAAATCGCTCAGACTTGCAAACACAGTAATACACTTTTTTTTTTTTTTTCTGGAGCATGTGCTTTAAAACAGAAATTTTAAGTGTGATAATTATGGATTTCCATTCATTTGTTAGATACAATACTGAGAGATCTCGTGTGTCCTTTAAGCAGCTTCTCCAAATGCAACATCATGCAAAACTATAGTGCAATATCACACCAGGATACCAATGTTGATACAGTCCTCCTATCTCATTCATATTTCCCTAGTCTTTCCTGTACTCATTGCATGTATATACATATGTGTGTATGTGTAGTTTTCTAAATTTGTGTTGCATTTGTGGTTTCACATATCCACTTTCACAGTTAACATATAGAACAGTTCTATTATTTCCAAGGATGCTAACATTGAACTTTCTTTTTTTTTTTTGAGTTGGAGTCTCACTCCATCGCCCAGACTGGGGTACAGTGGCCACTCCTTGCCACCGCAGCCTCGACCTGCTGGGCTCTGGCGATCCTTCTGCCTCAACCTTCCAAGTAGCTGAAACTACAGGCGTGCACTACCACGCCCAGCTAATTTTTGATTTAGTAGAGATGAGGTCTCGCCAAGTTGCCCAGGCGGGTCTCGAACCCATGAGCTCAGGCAATCCACTCACCTCGGCCTCCCAAAGCACTGGGATTACAGGCTGAGCCACCGAGCCCGGCTGACAATGAACTTTCATAAACCACTCAATCATTTCTCCTGCTCTCCCCACTTGCCAGACCCAAACCCCTAGAGACCACTTATCTGTTTTCTCTCTCTCTCTCTCTCTCTCTCTCTATATATTTTTTGTTTGTTTGTTTTGTTTTGTTTTGTTTTGTTTGTTTGTTTTAATGTTGTATGAATTGAAGCACATAATATGTAACCTTTTAAAATTAGCTTTAAAAAAAACTCAGTCCAGGCCAGGCACGGAAGCTCAAGCCTGTAATCCTAGCTCTTTGGGAGACCGAGGTGAGGGGATTGCCTGAGTCCACATGTTCGAGGACAGCCTAGGCAACTTGGCTAGACCTTATCTCTACAATAGATCAAAACACTGAGCTGGGCATGGTAGCGCAAACCTGTAGTTCCGGCTGCTTAGAAGGCAGAGTGTAAGGATCATTCGAGCCCAGCAGGTCAACACTGGGGTGGCCATGAGCTTGCCACTGCACTCCAGCCTGGGCCTTGGAGTGAGGCTCTGACCAAAAGAAAAACAAACAAACAAACAAAAAAAACACCTTGGTCTAATTTCCTGAGATTCTTCTAAGTTGACAATTTGTGTATCAATAGTCCATTCATTTTTATTGTTAAGTAATATTCCATTGTATGGATGCACCACCATTTATTCATCCCTTTAAGGATAAGTAGGGTGTTTCAGCTTTCGAGTATTATGGATAAAACTGCCACAAACTTTCAGGTGCAGTTTTCTTTGTATAAACATGAGTTTCGAGTTTTCATTTCTCTGGAATAAATGTCCCAAAGTACAATGTCTGGATCATATAGTGATTACATGTTTAGTGTAGGTGAAACTGCCTTGCATTTTTCCAGACTGGCTATACCATTGTAAATTCCCACTGACATTGTATAAATGATCTAATTTTTAAGCATCCTTGCCAGCATTTGTTGTTGTCACCATTTTTTCCCCTTATGTTAGCATTTTGATAGGTGAGGTGTGAGCGCATTGGTTTTATAATGTAATTTCCTGATGGCTAATTGAACAACTTCTCGTGTTTTTATTTGCCATTTGTATATTCTTCCCAGTAAAAGGTTTGTTTATATATTTTCCTTACTTTCTAACTGGATTGTTTTAACACTGTCAAATTTTAAGAACTTTTAATATATTCTAGGTACTAATCCCCTCTTAGGAGTACAATTTGCAACTAGGTTCTTCTAGCATATACTTGTCTTTCCAGTCTTTTCTCAGAGGCTTTCATGGGGCCACAGTTTGTTGTTTTTCTAATTTGGGAGAATTCCAGTTTATAAATATTTCATTTTAAGAATTATGCTTTGGTATCAAGTCTAAGAACTCTTTGTCTATCCCTATATTCAATTTTGTTTCTTTCTAAAAGTATTACAGTTTTATATTTTACTTTCAAATGCATGAGCCATCTGGGGTTTGGGCTGAAGTTCATTTTTTTCCCTATGGATTTTGATTTTATTCATTTTTGAAAGGCAATTTTCCCTCCGTTAACTTGCTTTTTCTTCTTTATCAAATATTAATTGAATATATATGATATAAATCACGTAATATATATATAAAATGCTCTATTTTGTTAAATTGATCTATGCGTCATCTTTTCTTCAATTCCAAAATATCTTGATTATGTAGCTAGATAGTAAATCTTAATATTAAATAAAGTAATTATTTTCACTTTATTCTTTGTGAGATTTTCTAAATTATTCTAAGATCTGTGCTTTTTATGTAAATTTTATAATGAACTTGAGTATGTCTACAAAAACCTTTGCTAAGATTTTAGTAAAAATGATTTTATATGTATTCATGCCATATTGACATGTATTCCACTGAGAATCTTCCAGAATATGAGCATAGTGTACCAATTTAATTAATTTTTAAAATTTATTTTATTATTATTCTGTTATGCTTGCTTCATTGTGTACTTAATTTTTTAGCATTTGTCAATGGTATTTTTTTTTTTACATTTTTGTTTTGACATGTTCATTGCTAGTATATAAAAATTAGACTGATTTTTGTTTGCTTTTTTTTGTTTGAATTGATATCTCACTGGAGTCATGTATTACTTCTGGTGATTTTTTGGTAGATCCTTGGGATTTTCTATATAAACAACCTACAACCTATAAATAAGATCAGTTCCTTGTCTTAACCCAGTGAATATCACTTGTAGTAGAATGTTGATAAAGAAATGAGAGTGACTACCCATGCCTTGTTCCTGATTACATGAATTTTTAAAAAATCATTAATGAGGGTTGAATTTTTGTTAAAAACTTTTTTGGGGGGGATGGGAAAAAAAAACTTTGTATGTGTGTATCAGTAAGTATACCGATATAAGTTTTCTACTTTAGTTTGTTGATATATGGTGTATTCTTTTGATTGATTTTTAAATATCGAATCAGCTTTGCGTGCCACTTGGTCATAGTGTATAGTTGTTTTTATATATTGTTGAATTTTATTTGCTAATATCTTATTGAGACTTTGCTATCACTATTATTTTGATTTGTCTTTCGTAGAGTTATTGGTCTATAATTCTCTTTTTTTCTGTCTCTTTTTTGGGGTGGGTATTATCTTTGTTTGGTTTTAGTATCTAGATGTTGGGGCTCAGAATGTGATACCCCAAAGTAAGGTGCCTTGACATACTGAATGCTTTGAATCAAAGGATTTGGAAGGAGCTTCAGTAGGAAGACCTTTCTGACTTTCTTTTACCTTTCTTCTATTTTCTTTTATCCTCCAAAGCAGCTATAGAAATTAAAATTCCCCCACCCAAGGCATGTCATCATAGAAACCAGAATTCTTTCTACACAAGGCTAGTTGTAGAAACTAGAACTCCTTTCTCCCATAGCAAGCTATACAATCTAGAGAGATTATTTTCTGACCTTTCCTTCTTGTCTCCTGAAGATCTTCATGTATCAGTATCTTGTCCCATATGGAGAGAGGGAAAATGTCACTTAGAGACACAGAAAGTACAGGCCTTGCTAAGTTGTCCCCATTTTGTTATCATTACAACATACTTTTTTTTTGTCAACCAGGTTTCTCCACAACTATCTACTACTTTCATCAGACTTAGAATAAAAATATGCAATGTTTCCTGGGTCTCTAAGACTTCATTTTCTTATGAAGGCTCCTGTGTCATGTAAAATGTTTGATAAATAAATGTGTATACTTTTCTCCTGTTATACCCAATCTACCATTGAGCAACATCCAGTGAGTTTTTTGGGTTTTTTTTTTTAGATTATTCTATTTTTTTAGTGATATTTGCATTTGCTTCTTTTTTTATAACTTCTATTTCTTTATGAAAATTTTTCCTTTTGTTTACACATCATTTATAATTGATTGTTGAAACTCTTTTATGGTATCTTTTTTTCAGTTCCTTGTCAGATAATTCCAATATCTGGTTCATCTCAATCTTGGAATCAGTTGATATTTCTTCTCTTTCAAGTTGTGATTTTCTTAGTTCTTGGTACTTCAGGGGCTTTTCAATTGTATCCTGGATATTTTGGCTATTATGATCTAACACTTTTTTTGAGGAAACAGTTGCCATCTTTTTAAGGCGACTGCACGCTTTTTCTATTTTTCTCAGAAGAATGTTGTCATCCACAATTTGCATTTAATTGTGGTCACTGAGGTATAAGGAGATGATGTTAAGAACCCTCCTTTTACATTCAACAACACTGAGAATCTTTTGTATATTTTATTTGGCATGTTTATCATTCAACATATAACTTCTCAGTGACGCCTTGATATGTTTCACTGCAGAAAAAAATGCTTCCAAAGTGCTTTTGTAGTGTTTGACACTTTCTTTTCACAAATTATCTTCATATAAATATCTATTGTGTATTTATTGTGTATTGCACAACTTTAAACATTTACTTATAATAAGCATTACTTCTTACACATATAAACACTTATAAGTATTATAATAAATTAACTAAAATATAATCACTCCTTTAAGTTGAGTCTAAGAAGATGAGACTTTGAAGATTGTTTTGGATTCTCCACTGCAGGCCAAATAGATTGTTTAAGATATTATAAAGTACTTTGAATAATTGAATATCATAGTGCAGGCTGAATTCTTGTTAAATGTGTCCATAGACATTATCATTGAGATAAACTAAGGATTGCTTTATTTTCTAGGATGGAAAACAACAAAATTGATTCACTTAGAATTTTGTGATTTACCAACGTTGTTAGTACTTTTATCTCACAAACCATATGGTCACAATGCTCTCTGTCGGGTCATTTGAAGGTTTGAAATTAAACATGAATAAATTTACCAGCCTAAAAACTTTTTCTCTTCCCAGAAATAAAGGTATCACAAACCAAGCACAGTAATATTACTATTTTAATTTTCTATAACATATCATTTGTTATGAAAAGGTAGCCTTTCTTACATAATATAAGCTTGTGATCTTCAGTTTTATTTTAAGTGGCAAGAAAAAAAAATTCTTATCAGGTTCCATGTTAATTATCTCTCTGACAATCATTTTTTAAGTAACTTAAGTTTTTTTCCTTTGATTTTCTGTTTTCTTTAACAGCCTAAAAGAAAACAAAGAAACAAAAAAACCCACTTACTTTCTTTATTTTTTTATATAATCTTTTTTTTTTTTTTTTTTTGGTGAGTTTTATTTCTCTGCATGTCTTCAAGCATGAGATATAACATTATAAAGTTTTATGGTTAAACTGTTGGGTTTTTAATACTTTATTTTATCATAAAGATGTGGGGAATAAGACAGGATTAGGTACATAAGTAATGTATACTCAGATGAAGTTTGGGCCTCAACTGGCCCTCACTTCCTCTGATTTAGAATAAGGTACACTCTGTGTTGTTACTTGTCTCCCTTCTTTCCTCCCTTGGCAGTGTCCTGTGACTGCCAATCCCTCCCTTGTGTTATTGTGATCAATGTTCAGGTCCCATTTATGGGTGAGAACTTGCGTTATTCTGTTTTTTATTTCTGTGATAGATCACAAGGAATGATTGTCCCCAATTTCATCCAATTTGCTGAGAAGTTCATGATTTTGTTCTTCTTTATGGCTACATGATATTCCATAATGTATATATACCACATTGTTTTTATCCAATCTACTTTTGATGGACAGTGGGGTTGGTTCCATGTTTTTGCTATTGTGATGAGTATAGCAATCAAATTTTTTGTAGAATGATTTGTGTTCCTGGAATATTTCTAAGAGGGAGATTGCTAGATCGTATGGAAGGTCAATTTCTAGTTCCTTTGATATCATATATAGGCTAATCTCATTCAACTTTCTTTCTGTTATATATGTATATGTGTATTTGGATACACAAAACTAATTATATATTCATATAATATGAATATATAATTACATATACACATGTCATAGAACTTAGAAGATACATTTATTAGTACTGAAATCAATACAGAATACATGAAGGAAAATAACATCTCTTAATAACTAATATATGGGGAATGGAAAGAAGGTTGAAAAAATTCACTAAGATTTTTTTCACTCCAGCTTTGAGTCTAATATTATACTTATAGTAAGCAATATTGTTAAAAGAAACACATTATTTTTATTTGGAGTTCAGTTTTATTGGCCTAAACATTCACAATCTATATTTCTAAAATTCATGTTTATCTACTTTCTGTGTCAAAAATTAACTCTCATTAAAAACTGCCTTACTCATTAATGAGAGGGCTATAGACTTCAGAAATAGTTCAAATAGTTCTGGTAGTCCACGGGAGGAAACTGTTTCCTTGTGGTGTTTTTATAGACTTCTCAGTGGTGGCTACCATATTCTTCCCAGTCTCTTCTATCAAGATATGGTAAGATTTCCTGCTGGTGATAACATTGAGGTGAAGACCAACAAGTTCAAGGTTATTTAAGTACTACTGATGCCCCAGAACATAACGTCGACAAATGCAGTTTTGATTTGACTTGCCTGTCAGATTACATTGCCTTCTCCATAATTTCAGTTATTAAATAAAAAGAAAACAAGAAACTGTCATTTCTACAATATTTTGTCAACGATGCTGTGAATGAGTTCCAACCTATGTTCTCTTTAATCTCATAGGGATGTGAGAAAAATGAGTATTTTGTTTCATGAGTTTTGGGTTCGAATGGAAGTGCAGAGGATAGGCCAGAAGACAATTTGAATCCTAGATCCACTGGACTTAGTGCTCCACCAATCTTCCTTCTCCACCATCACCACCTGCTGTCCCCAGATCAGGCTTTTGTGATAGGTGTGCATTTCTAAACTTTTCCTTCAGTGAGGAAGAAAGCCTTTTATAGATGCTCTGAAACCTGCACACAGATAAAACTGGTTGGGAAATGTATATAGTCTCTAGTATAATGATATTATAGGACGCTTTCCAAGTTGAAAGTGCTTCCTCAGAATTTCCTACCTATTGTATATACAATGACAATACTATATAGCAGGAGATTCACTATCTAGTAGTAGGTGAAGAAGAACAAAAAGTAACTATGAATAAAATATGAAAAACTATTTATCACACTGCCACTAATGTCAAGTGTCTCTCACTAGGTGTTTGCATGCTAAATGTACCCAGGCTTTTTCTTTCTCAATAAATCTATCTATCTATCTATCTACCTATCTACCTATCTCTATATGAAATTTTGAGTCTTACTTTCATGAGGAAGTTATTATATCTCTGTCATACAAAAATAGGAACATCAGAGAAGATAAAGACATCCCATCTCCTCTTGACTACAGAATGTCTTATGGACATGTAAATTAATGTAATCATAAAATCCACAGAATATCATAAGGAATTTTATGTCTTTTATGTTCTGAGTTTTTGTAAGAACACTGCCTAGTAACATCAAGTGGACCTTAGTTGATTAATGAAACCATCATCTTGCATTACCAAAAAGTCACTATTATCATCACTCTAATTCTATAATCAAATCTAGCCTACTTTTGATTAAAGTTTTTTTAATGATTGAAAAAGACAAAAATGAATAATATTGATGATACATGAAAATTATATAAAATTCATTCATATGTATAATTATAATAAATTCATGAAGAGCTTTCACTGGAGCACAGTTATACTCATATATTTATGCATTGCCCATGGCTGCTTTCATGACATTATGGCAGAATTTAGTAGCTACAGCAAAGACAGTTTGGCTAACTGATCCAAAAATACGCATTATCTCTCCTTAAAAAAATTGCCAGTCCTTTGGAGTATAATATATTGACTTTCAAGAACACCACCTAGTAAAACACAAAGAGCATGGTAAGGATTGCCATTATGAACCTAGGTCACATATGAGTCAGTAAATATGGAGTTAACTAATCTTATTTTTCGTAAGGAGTTTTTTTCTTTTATTTTGTAACGTAGCCACTACCATAAGGTAGAGCATGCTTCAGAAATCTTTAATAAGTGGCACAATGTTTTAGCTCACAGAGAATTAATTAATGCATTTGTTTAGAAATCATGAAGCATGCTCTAATTAACTAACAAAGCAATGAAATATTTATAAGAAATGAGAAAACAATATACAAAGTAAGTACATTACAAAGCGAATATATTATACTAAACATTATTTAAAATCTTATTAAGATACATATTTAATATGACAATTTGCATACTGGTTTGTTAATTTTATTTAATTGCATCATTTGCTACTTAGAGAGGAAGAGATTGTTTTCATTTGCTAACTTAAACCGTTATGTAGAATTAGTAAATTAGGAAGTAATTTACATTTAGTATTGTATTGGGAGGGGTATTAGATTTAATATACATTACAAATGAAAACAAATACTCAATATTTTAAATCTCGGGGGAGAAATGGAGCTTGAATTGTATTTACCATTCTTTACACAGCATTCCCCACATGACAAATAGCTAACATTTAAATATACACAAAATATGCACACAAATTAAGATTACTGTTTTTTAAAACAACACAAGGATATACCTATTCAATTAATATATATTCAATTAATATATCATTATATTAATATATTCAATTAATAGGATAGGATTAGATTTGCACACAACTTTAACTCTAGAAGAATTTTTTTTTTAAATGTCTGGATTATCCTTTGTTTTATTCTACAGATGTGGGTACAATTCAGGATTGGGTATACAAGTAGTCATTGTACAGGTAAAGTTTGGGCCTCCCTTTGGTCCACACTTCGCCTGGTTTCTGATCAGGGACACTTATTGATGCTATGTGCCCCCTATTGCCAATTCCTTTCTTATAGTATTGTGGTAAATGTCCAGGATCCGCTTATGAGTGAGAACATGTGCTACTCACTCTTATTGGGAATATAGCAACCCCTTACTGGGAATCTACCTGGAGAAACTCAAATCATTCTACCAAAATGATAAGTGCTCACACGTGTTGAGAGCATAGATCATTTCTGTGATAGATCGTTGGGTATTATAGACTTGAAATCCATCCATGTTGCTGTGAAGTCCATATGCTTGTCTTTTTTATAGCTGTATAATATTCCATCATGTATATATACCACATTTTTTCTATCCAGTCCAATTTCCACGGGCAGCAAGGTTGGTTCCATGTTTTTGCTATTGCAAATAGTACTGCAGTAAACATGTGTGAGCAGTTATCATTTTGGTAGAATGATTTGAGTTCCTCCGGGCATATTCCCAGTAAGGGGGTTGCTGAGTCATGTGGAAGGTCAATTTCTAGTTCTTTTAGAAACCGCCACACTGTCTTCCAAAGAGGTTGCACTAGTTTGCATTCCCACCAGCCGTGTAGAAACGTTCCCTTTTCTCTACATCCTAGCCGGCATCTGTTGTTGTTTGTTTTATTAATGATGGCCATTCTTACTGCAGTTAGGTGGTATCTCAGTGTGGTTTTGATTTGCATTTTCGGATGATGAGGGAGACTGAGCACTTTTTCATGTGTCTGTTGGCTGCCTGTAGGTCTTCTTTTGAGAAGTGTCTATTCATGTCTTTTGCCAACTTTTTAATGGGGGTGTTAGCCAGGCTTGGTGGCTCAGCCTGTAATCCCATGCTTTGGGAGGCCGAGGTGAGTGGATTGCCTGAGCCCGAGGGTTCGAGACCCGCCTGGGCAACTTGGTGAGACCTCATCTCTCCAATCAATCAAAGTGAGCCGGGCATGGTAGCGCGCCTGTAGATCCAGCTACTCGGAAGGCTGAGGCAGAAGGATCCCCGGAGCCCAGCAGGTCGAGGCTGCGGTGGCCCGGAGCGGCCACTGCACTCAGTCTGGGCGACAGTGAGACTCCAACTCAAAAAAAATAAAATAATAAAAGAATAATAATCATAATGGGGCTGTTCATTTTTTTCCTTTTGGCATTTTTGAGTGCCTTGTAGATCCTAGTTGTTGGGCCTTTGTCAGGTATAGGGATAGCCAAAACAATCCTTGGCAAAAGAAACAAAGCAGGAGGCATCACACTTCCAGACTTTAAACTTTACTACGCCGGCTTGGTGGCTCAGCCTGTAATCCCGCACCTTTGCGAGGCCGAGGTGAGTGGATTGCCTGAGCCTGCAGGTTCGAGACCCGCCCGGGGAACTTGGCGAGCCCTCCTCTCTGCAATAAATCAAAAACTAGCCGGGCGTGGTCGCGCGCTCCTGTAGTTCCGGCTCCTCGGAAGGCGGAGGCGGGAGGATGGCCGGACCCAGCAGGTCGAGGCTGCGGTGGCCGGGAGGCCGCTGCCCTCCAGTCTGGGCGACAGAGTGAGACTCCAACTCAAAAATAATAATAATAATAATAAACTTTACTACAAGGCTACAATAATCAAAAAAGCCTGATATTGCTATAAGAACAGGCATACAGACCAATGTAACAGGGCAGAAATTCTGGAGGCAAAACCTCAATTTCTCAACCAACTCATCTTCAATAAAGTCAACACCAACAACCACTGGGGAATGGAGAGCTTATTCAACAAATGGTGCTGGGAAAACTGACTGACCACATGAACGAGATTGAAAGAAGACCCCTGCCCATCACCATAGCCAAAAATCAACTATAAATGGATCAAAGACATAAAGGTAAAAACTCAAACTATAAGAATCTTAGAAAACGCCCGAGATACCCGTATAGAAATCAGAGTAGGCAACCGATTCCTGATCAAAACCTCAGTTGTCCATGTGATAAGAGATAAGGTAGACAAGTGGGACCTCATTAAACTGAAAAGCTTCTGCAAAGCAAAACAAAACAAAACAAAAAACTCATCCAGAGAGCAGGGAGACAGCACACAGGATGGGGAAAAATATTTGCCAGCTGTATATGTCAAAGACCTAACATCCAGGATCTACAAGGAACTCATAGGTGCCAAACAGATTATATCATATAAACAAATTAACAGGTCAAGCTTTTAAAGAAAAAAAAATGTCATGTCAAGGTGAATAAAACGATGAATCAAATAAACATGGTACTTTTTTTTTTCAAAATTGGCATGTGCTGCTTATAAAATAAGGAAGTAATTGGTCTTCAAGCATTTTTTAACTATTTGCTCAAAAGAGATTAAAGCCATCAAGAAGCTGTCATGAAATATCACCATATTCAACAGGGTGGAGATATAAACAGGAGCAAAGTGACGCCATTGGGCATCTTTACTAAGGCAGAGAAAAGAGTCCAGGTGGAGCTGCCTTGGAAAAACTCAATGTTCAAATAATTTGCAGTAAGCTTCCCTCTGTTAAAAGCAATGTTTTTGATACCTTCAAAATTTTAGTAACATATACACGAAACAACATTGACCATTTTAACCATTTTTTAAAGTATCCAGTTTATTGGCATTAAGTACATTCACACTGTGGTTCAACCATCGCCACCATCAATTTCCAGAACCCTTCCTCGCGTTAAACTCTGTACCCATTAACAATAACTCTCGATTTCCCTCTCTTAGCCTCTGGCAAATACCATTCTACTTTCTGTTTCTATAAATTTTAATACAGTAAGTACTTCGCACGAGTGGAAGCAAATAGTATTTTTCTTCTAACTAGTGTATTTCACTTAGCATAATGTCCTCATGCTTCACTCGTGTTGTAGCACATACAGTTATTTCCTATCTTTTTAAGGTTAAATGGTATTTCTTTGGATGTATATATCACATTTTGTTTGTCCTTTTATCTACCTATGGGCATTTCGTTTGCTTCTAACTTTCTGATACTATGAAAATGCTGTTATGAACATGGGTATATGCATATTTCTTCAAGACCCTTCTTTCAATTCTTTGGAGTATGTATCCAGAAGTGGGATTGTTGGATCATAGAGTAATTTGATTTTCAATTTTTTTTAAGAACTGCCAAACTGTAATACATTCTCAGCTGAGGAAATGAACGAGGACTTCAGTTAGAGATCATAGTATCTTGAAGAAATATTGAAGAAAGAAAAAGTTGGCCCTGGTAAGAATCAGACTCATGAATTTAGGAAATGAGATGGTCTAAAATCCAGGGAAAAGGTAAAAATAAATTAATTGTCAGATGCTTCTTTAGATATTTGTCTCATATAATTTTCGATAATGCCATTAGAGAATACAGTGAAAAGAAACAAATTTGAGATAGAGACTGCTACTGACTTTGTATTCATGGTTGTTTACATGAGTAATGTTGAGTAATAGATATCGACATAGAACATTTATATTGTCTTGGCAATTAATATTAACAGCTTTAAGTAATCATAGAGCTTATTGTCCTTACTGTTTTCAGAGCTTCTCAGTCCACTCTGTGATGTTGTGTTTTGTTATTTCAGGGAAACGTTAACATATTACTGCTCTACTACGGCTGCCAGAATGAATTCTGAGAAGTCTCAAAATACAGGTTTTCATTTGACAACAGAGAGATCTGGGAATGCTGATGACACAGAGGACTTGAGGAAATCAGTAGCTGCTGCCTATACTGAAGGCTGACTGTGTGAATGAAGTTTTGCTGTCCTGGAGGCCAATATGTAGGTGATCGGTTGAAGCAAAGCAGAGTTCGATCTTGGATCCACTAAAGGAAAGATTTTCTAACACCTGAGCTGTTTTGTTTTCAGAGTAGAACAGTGGTTTTCAAAGGCTAAGCCATGTGGGACAGGAAGATGTATGAATGAAAAGTGCAAATTTTTAAAATGAATGAGTTCTGGGACCGAACGCACGGTATGGTCTCTAACGTTAAAAAAAGAAAAACTATATTGTGTGCTTGAACTCTTCTAAGAGAGTAGATCGTACGTATTTACAGCACACACACATTCACAAGAAAGGATAAAGATGTGTGGTGATGGATGTGTTGATTAATTTAATTGTGGTACATAGTGTGTATATACGAGGGGGAACCACCCCCCCACAGAACTGGAGTTATCTTTTTTTGGAGGGCAAGTCCCTTGTAGTACAGGCTTCCCCTGCTACATAAGTGTTCTAGGAGCCCATCGACAACAGTATGCCAGCTGGTGTTGTTGTGAGAGGCTGTGTTGTGCTTCAGTTAATTTTTTTAAGATTCTTTCAATGCATTCGCCAATTTTATGATGGGAAATTGACAAACACACCCGCTCACACTATGCTGAGCGTTCATTAATTTTGGACCCAAGTGGCATGACTCCCTCACTCCACCCTCTCTATTCCTCCGGTTTCACCCAAGCAACTTTGTAGTTGTTGTCGTTTACCCGGATGAAAACATTCCTCAAAGGGAAACATTTAGCCAGTGTGAAAGAGGAAAAACAAAAAATGGCAGAAACGATAAGATACATCAAAACTGATGAGTTCAAACATGGTTTTGGACAGTCTCCATAGATGTAGTGCATCAAATATAGGGTACTTTGAAGGTGACTGAAGTTTAAACACGTAAGACTAGATATACAATTTTTATAAATAAATTTCGGGGTTTTTTAAGTCACTCCTCGTACATGTATATATACATATAATCATGTTGTACACATTGAACATTGCCAATCATGCCTCAGTAGAGCTGGAACAAAGACAATACTTTGCTCTCTGAAGTAATACCTCTATAACTGAAAGACTTCAAGTTGAGTCAGAGATCTTCTACTTGGAAAATCTGTTTAAGGGCTCTGATTACTTCAAAAATTTGACAAAGTGATATCAAATGACTATGTAAGCCTTAAAAATGCATTTATAAAATGAAAATATCCTCCTGGCTTCCATAAAGGATTGGTGAATGAAATTTGCATATTCATGAAAATGATATTAATGTACATTAACATTTTATTTAATTTTTCCACTCGTAAAACATTTTAATTTTTATTAAAGCACGCTCTGGTTCAGTCTGGCTACTTAAGTTCACAAGATTTTACATGTTTTCAAAAAGAGCTTTCCAGATATTTCAGCCAAGGACATAGTCCATTTAGTTTAATACATTCACTGACATGTATTACAAAATGTTGTTGCTTTCTTTGAAAAGTTTCTGTTATGGCAGCCACCCCCACTGGCATATCATGACAGTTCGAGCACACTAAAGCCCCCGGTTGGCTGCCACAGAAAACCCTCCTCCCCTAATGTTGCATAATCTTTGATCTTCGGCTATGTCCCCAGACTCTTCACTTGTGCCCCTTCAATTAACCGAGAACAACCGAATATATCTGAAAAACAGTGAGAAGGTGTCCCACCCTTCGGAAATCCCCACCTTAATAGAAAACCTGCCAATCAGAGACGATCTTAGTAAAGAATCCTCACTCCTTCCCAGCACCCTTCAAACCTCTGCCCAAAGAAGATGTATGAATCACTATATGCTCCTAGTTTATGAATAGACAAGCATTGGTAACTTTGTCTCAGACTCAGTTTCATTGTTGACATCTCCTTTTGAAGAGTACAAAGTTTAATAATAAATTAAATGGAGTTCCAAATGCAATAATTTTGTAATTCCAATAAAGTCCTCTTTTCTTGAAAATGTCTTCCCTGTAACTTCTGGCTAGATTCTGAAATTTCAGGGACGAAACTTTCTTTCCACAGTTGAGGAGTGTAGAGAATCTCCTGAAGTGATTTGTACTGGGTGCTGTGGTGTGCTGGTAAATGTTTAAGAACCAGTTCTCAAGCAACCAACCAATCAATCAATAAAATTAAAAGAAATCCTCAAACAAGCAAAAAAACAAGCCCGGACTTTGAGCGTTTGTTTGTAAATACTCCCATGAGGCTGATACCAGGCTACCGGTGATGAGACCTCACAGAAAGTCGAATTGTGAAGTGTGCTCCAGGCCCTCCGGTGTCCCTGAGTGGTGACTCCACCCCCAGGGCTGACACGTCTCCTCTTGAACACATTCCGGTACCATTTCACTTCACCCCTCTGAGCCTTAGTCTTAAATGAAGAGAACGCCAGATCATTAAATTACATGTTTAAGGTTCCATAGCAAATATATGGCATGTGATATTAGCCTCTGCTCTTCACAAAGTACATAATTTCCAAAACTTCTCTTGGAAAGGGGTCTAGCAATTTAAATGTATATCAAGCTGTAAAATAAATGACTGAATAGTACATTCTTTTTAAAGGACTCATCTTTGCTGACTTTGGATCCAACAGAGGTTGTTTCAAACAGGCAGTATACATGCAGTGTGGACGGGAATAAGGTAGACACACTTTACTATATTCAGTTTTGCCAAGAGCCTGACTTGTCATAATGAACAACTCACCAGGATATTTTTTCATTGCCAGATAGCAGCAAATCAAACCATATACAGACATCGGGGCAATTCTGTGTGCCCAGGTGCTCTGCTGAGTGCCAATTCTTTTTATTTATTTATTTATTATTTTATTTTTGAGTTGGAGTCTCACCCTGTCGCCCAGACTGGAGTGCAGTGGCCGCTCCCTGCCACCGCAGCCTCGACCCGCTGGG
>NW_007247648.1:927576-939687 GCF_000164805.1 Carlito syrichta
ACGCCCGGCTCATTTTTTGACTTATTGTAGAGATGAGGTTTTGCCAACTTGCCCAGGCGGGTCTCGAACCCGCGGGCTCGAACCCAACTTGCCCAGGCGGGTCTCGAACCCGCGGGCAATCCACTCACTTCAGCCTCCCAAAGCGCAGGATTACAGGCTGAGCCACCGAGCCCGGCTTGAGTGCCAATTCTTTACCTTCAACACAGGTGACCAGTTCACTGCCACCCAACTCGCTTCACAGGTGTGAAAAATGATCCCCAGTTATTTCGTTCCAAATGCAAACCTGTTTGCTTGGTGACCCAGTTTACTTAGTTGTTGTCATTTTCAGGGAGGGAAAAAAGGCTTTGTTCCTGCTGCTTCCTAATTAGAAGCATCTGCTATTGTCTTTGCTCTTCTAAAGGAGCTTTGGGTGAAGCAGCAGCCTTCTGAGGGAAGGGAGAGTGTGGCTTCTGCAAGGACATTATTTCCAAAGATCCCTTGTTAGGAAGTAGATATTCTGAGTGTAACTATGGTTCTGGGAGAATCTGATGCCTGCAGAATATATTTCATTTTTGTAGAAGGTAGAATTTAGAATTTTACTTGGAAAAGGAAGGATTGTGAAAACCCTGTAGGGAATTCACCTGTCTGAGCACCTACTTTGTGTCAGTTATTCTACATTTACTGTCTCACGAAAATCCTATGAGAAAATATCATTAACTCTTTTTCTAGGTGATGCAACTGAGGCTTGATCTGAGTCAAGTTCCCAAGGCTCAGAGTTCACATGTGTGTGGCAGAGCTGAGACATTCAGTGAAGACCCATGTGGGATAAAAGTCTATGTTGCTTCTAGACACTAAAATGGGGTTGGCAAACTGTGGGGCATCTACCCGGCTACTTGTTTTGCTACAACCCGAAAGCGAAATAGGACTCTTAGACTTTTTAACTGTAAAAAAAAAAAATCAAAAGAAAAATGGTATTTTGTGACACACAAAAATTATTTGACATTGGAATCGCAGTGTCTCTGAAGAACGTTCTATTTAAACAGTCATGATCATTCATTTGTGTAGCATCACAACTGCCTTCACACGACAGCAGCAGAGGTGAGTGGTTTTGACAAAGAATAAACTGTCTAGACAACCAGCTCTTCTCAAAAATGTCTGCAGATCTTTATACTCAACCAGTGAATCTTAAACGTAAAATGCATCAAGATCATTTGGAGAGCTATCAACTTTAACAGGAGAAAAGCATACACATTTTACTTAGTAATTTTGTAAGTACATGGGAGCCCTCTTAAGAAAAACGACTCACAGCAGCAATTAGGACTGAACACTTGTATACTGAGTTGGACAAACAGGAGTAAACTGACAACATGTGACAAGACAAAGTCTGGGCCTCACTCCAGAGGTTCTAACTCAATAGATCTGGGTTGAGGCCTGAACGTTGTCAATTATAAAGTGTTCTGGCGTCGTCCCTGCTGCCGGTCTGAGGATCACCTTTGAAAAACCATGTGCTCCATGAATGAGAAGAGGGGAGAAGATTTTCTATGAATAATTTGCTAAAATGGTTTTGCTGATAAGATTTTTTAGTTATTAGCTCAGCCTGTGGTTTTTGCAGCTGGAGGATAAACCCTCAGTAGCTCTACAATCCTTCCCAGTCTGTAATCTCTGTTTGTATGCTGTATTTAGCCCTTATACTAATAGGTGACTCTGATACAGTTGTTTGCATTTCTCATGAGATAGAGTTTTTCTCATCTCTCCATTTTATGCTTAGTGAGTGTAGGTATCACATAGTTTGCAACTGTATGTCCTCCTGGATGGCAAGGGTAGGCTTGCTCTCATACTGCAGAAGGGAGACGGGGTAACAGAGCGGAAAGACCACAGGACTACATGCTTTAAATCTTGACTCTTTTGTTTGCTTTCTACTCAAATTTGGTCATGTTCTCCTCTAAGGGCCCCAGTTTCTTCCTCTGTAAAATTAGCTTAACAATATGTGTCTTATAAAGTTTCCCTGAGTTTCATTGCATATCAAATAAGCATATTCAGTGCCTGACAAACAACCTGGAAGCTCTTGGTAGGATCATTATATCACAGTTGAGCAAAAGCTCTCAGTCCTCTGACACCCTAATGAAGAGCTTGAAGTCTTCTCTTGTGCCATGTCCATTGACCGAATCCCCTACATCAGCAGCTGGAACAGCAAATCCATGACCATTGAGCAGCACCTGGATAGCACCGTACTCACACCTAGCTGCCTCCTGGACTGATGTTCCAGGAAATCCTGAATGACATCTAGACTGGTGGTCTCGCCAAGTCTGTATCCAAAGTAGATTAGTAGCTGCCTGGAGCAAATTGGCCTGTGGCCACCCAAAGAAGAGTTAAAAATGCCAGAAAGGAAAAATCAACAGTCACCACAAACCCAACGTCTGTATTATTTGCTGCAGTTTCCCAAAATAGTGCAGAGGTTAAGAACGCCAAATGAGGAAACTGACTTCCTGGCTTGACATTCGGACTCCATCACAAGCCTGCGGTGTGTCTTAGAGATGTCAGTTAATTCCTCTGTGCATCCATTCATCGTTTCTAAAAAGGGGGCAATCACAGAGCCTGCTTTATATGATTGTTGTGAGGGTCAAATGAGTGACTGTATATAGACGCAGAGCCTGCCCAAGATAAACGCAAGCCAGAGGAAATGCTTACAGAGCACTTACATGTTCTAGGAATTACAATAAGTGCTTTGCTTATATTAATTGAAGGCAGAGAATTCATGCGCACTGTATATATAATGAAAAATATAGGCAGAGCAAAACTTAGTAGGGTTTGAACCAATTGGTTATATTTGGGTTCATTCTTAGTAAGTTTGTGTGTTTGTGTGTGTGTACCTGTATATATATTTCTTTTCCTGCCTTTTGTTACTATATTTTGTGACAAAATAGGTTATATTATAATCTGAAATAATTGCAGTTTCTTGTTTTCACTTTCCATACTGTCATTCTCTCTTTCCCCCTTATTTTGCATTGTTCTCTGGAGCCATCTATTTTGCCACTCATTCTTTTGCTTTTACTGGAAATTACAACTCATTGACAGTGAAAGATACCTGGGTGGCAGAATATTCTGCATAAGACATCCCCCTTTTTCATTCTATTCTTTTTGACAACTTAACACCACTAATGCCAAAAGCATTTGAAAGAAGAAGGAAAAGGAGGAGAATGAAGAAGTGGAGGAAAACGAAAGAGGAAGAGGAGGAGGAGAAGAAAAGGAGGAGAAGAGAAAAAGGGATGGAGAGAGAAAAAAAGAAAATCACACTTTAAAAGAAAAACAACCTTATGTGTTGTTCTCAGTTGACATCTAAAGTGCAACATCTCGCTAATATCTTGACCAAAAAAATAAAATAAAATAAAGGCAATTGAAAAGGTGAATAATTTAAAAAATTATGTTATGGCATCACACAGAAAGCAACCTATTTTGTCAGGGTTTGTTCTAGAGTGAGGCACATACCAGGTCTACAAGGGGGCCCCGCAAAACCCAGAATAATCTTTTGGAGCCCAGACTCCTTGTAGTACACTTGAAATTTGTTCCTCAGGATAAAATGGTCTACCAAAGTTTTTATCTGGAAGTATTGAGAAAGTTGCATCAAAATTTGCCAAAGAAACATCCCGAGTTGTGGTGATTGGTTTTTTTCCACCAAGACAATGCACTTGCCCACCCCCTGCTGAATGTTTGGCAGTTTTTGACCCCAAATGACATGACCCTCTACCTCACCCTCCCCAGTTACCCAATCTCATCTGACTGACTTTTTTTGTTTGTTTGTTTCCCCAGATGAAAAGAGTCTTCAAAGGGAAACACTTTGCCCATGTTGAAGAGGTGAAACAAACAAACAAACAAACAAAAAAATGGAAGAAGCACTAAAAGGCAACGAAACGGATGAGTTCAAACACTGTTTTGAGCAGTGGAAAAAGTGTCTCCATAGGTGCATTGCATCAAACAGAGAGCACTTTGAAAGTGACTAAAGTTTGAACATGTACGAATAAATACACAAATTTTTATAAATAAATTTTGTTTTGGGGGGAGTCCCCCCCTTGTATTAGCATCCAGGAATGAATATCAAATAGTTAGTTCTCTATTACTGTCTCCATCAATATAGTTTTTATCTCTGGGTTTTAAAGAAGTCATACTACATGAAAACAAGATGGGGCCGAGCCTGCCAGAGTTGACGCACCCTTTTCCCTCTCACCTGCCTGTTTCTAATTGCTCAGTGCGGACTTTCCACACCGATCTTGTGTGTTTCTCAATTGATGATTCTCTGCCGTGGCTCAACTTGCCTTTATGCCCTGTCCAGGCTGTCACTGAGAGCATCTCATTGAGGAGGCCACATGTCTGACCTTTTTGTTTTTTCATTCTAGCTTCTTTCTCAGATGGTATTTTTGGATCCCTCAGCATGGACTAGTATTTATGCTATAATTTGTAAGGCAGAATGATAGTCTCAAACTTAGTCTGTGACATGTTGCCGGAAAAGGGCTCCATTTGTGGCCAGGTGTAGGAGTAGCAGTTCAGCCGGTGGAATCAGATCACTACCCTTACCTGAGCAGGAGAACCTGTTTTATGTCTGTTCCTCTTTCCGCCAAGATTCTTGCCTACTTCCTCTCTACCTCACACTTAACCAAAATTTATTCACATGCAGAAAACATTTTCTCCAGAAATCCTTCTTTATTTCCACCTGAGATGTGCCAGTCTTCTTCTAAACCGAATCCAGTGCCCCTTTCTCTCATCACACTCTCTTGTGGTATAAGGAAAGATTTATGAGATTACGTTCCAATGAAAGGAATGCACTATTTTTTGTTTAATTTTATTCTTTCTCCCCCAATCTCTGTCCCAGAACAAAACGTCCTAGGGCACTTGGATGGGTATGTGTGACAAAAGAATGAAGAAATAATACACGTTGAAAGGATGAAATAAAGAAATGAGAATAGTTTTTAAATAATTGTTCTGTCATTTTCTGTTTGTTCTGTTAAGTCAGGGTCCTACATAAGATCAATCTAAGACAGTTTTTCATCTTTAGGCTTAGCTGATCACAGCTGTAGAAGAATAGCTTTTGTAGGGGGGACAAATTATTTTTAAAACCCAACAATGCATTAAAAATAGATTGCACATTTACCTCAAGATCTATTCCGAAATACTCAGGCTTATCTTACTCTCTATATGAAAGTGATTCAAAAAGAGCTTACTACTTACAGAAGATTACCAGAAAGTGATATATTTTCTCATACCAGAAATACTTTACTAACAAGGAGTTTCTAGGGAGAA
Organism: Carlito syrichta; assembly: GCF_000164805.1. Classification (NCBI taxonomy): domain Eukaryota; kingdom Metazoa; phylum Chordata; class Mammalia; order Primates; family Tarsiidae; genus Carlito; species Carlito syrichta. Next base: position 932,848 of record NW_007247648.1, read on the forward strand.
CAGGGAGAGTATCAGATGCTCATGCAAAAACTATTGTCATACTGTTCATTCTATACTAAAATGATTGCTTAATGGCTCTTTATTTGTATGCTTTTCCAGTAGTGCTTTTATGATTTGAGTAATTCTAGATCAGAATATTCCAGACATCCAGATATTTGGAGCACACATACTGATCTAAATATTCAAGTTTTCATCCTTAAATCTGATAACTTAAGAAAAATAAAATTCTGCCATTGGTTTGTGATTTATTTACTTTTTATCACTCCTACCTTGATTCTAAGGTACTAAAATTCCACTTCGAACCCCCAAATGACTTATTTTTGCTACTATTTATTCAACAATTATATTTGAGTTTTTTATATGAAATTGAGAATAGAAAATAGTACTTACATACTTTTTTTTTTTTTGAGTTGGAGTCTCACTCAGCCGCCCAGACTGGATTGCAGTGGCCGCTCCCGTTCACCGCAGCCTCACCTGCTGGGCTCTGGCGATCCTTCCGCCTCAGCCTTCCAAGTAGCTGGAATTACAGGCGCGCGCTACCACGCCCGGCTGATTTTTAGATTTATTGTAGAGATGAGGTCTCGCTGCTTAGGCGGGTCTCGAACCCGCAAGCTCAGGCAATCCACTCACCTCAGCCTCCCAAAGGCGTGAGATTACAGGCTGAGCCACCGAGCCCGGCTACATACATTTTTATCATTAAAGCTTTACTTATTTTATTTAATGTCAGTTTTAGTAACTATTCCTGACAATACAATTAGTCACGCAAGTTGTAATAACAGAATAACATAAAGGAGTGCTTTCTTGCTCTTTGGAAAAAATTGGTGTTAAGTGTAGTGGTTTTTAACTCTTCTATGCAACAGGGTTCAGTAGAAGTACATTCTTGCTTAATGCTAAAAGTCCTAATCATCTCAGGCAAGACTTTTATTCAATTTAAGTAACATAAGTCTTAGTTTCTCAGCTGTTGAATGTGGACTTCACAATTTATAAAGGCCTATTCTAGATTGTTTCTAAGGTTTTCTAGAGCTCTAGCATTAAATTATATGTTTCATTGTCTGCTACCCAATAGCTATATACACTCTCACACAGAGGCATGCACACACACGAATGTATGAACAAGCATGAAAACCCACAAATACACTCACAAATTTCTTCTTAGCTGCTTATAGATTCCATTTGCTAATAAAGGTTCTGAATATACCAGACACCTATTATCATAGACACCTCCCTCTCATCTAAGGAAAAGTAATGGATTCCAGTCTTGGTCAGTGGGATAAGAAAAGAAGTCTGCCATTGGAAGTCTAAAAAGGCTTTCCTTTGCTAACAAAATGAGAGTCATAGGAAGGAATGTCTCTATTTTTTGCTAGATCTGTTGTGTCTCTGCATCATCTAGAGATTCTGCCACCATGCTGATACCCTGAGGAAGACACAACCAACTGAAGAACGACAGAACTGAAATATGCAAAGGTCTTCTACTTGTGCTGGGAAATAGACAAACTCTAGAACCATTATACTCTGAACTGTTAATGTTTGAGATATAACAAGTGTCTTGACTTTCCAAGGTGTATTTAGTTGGATGTTCTGCCTACAGTCAAAATCACAACTAACTGGCTAATCAGACAGTTTCCCCTGTAATTTGAAGATATTACTTTGTATAATCTCACCCAAGATATTTTCATGGCTTTAAGTTTCACACGGAGGAGGTTTCTATTCAAATATTTACATGAGCAGAGAGATATTTATTGACTGTCTTATCTAAAATAGCTGCTCTCCTGTCACTTTCTCTTCCTTATCCTACTCGATTTTTCTTTTAAGAACTTACGAGCTTCTGCAGCTATTTCTTCATGTTATGTACTTTTTTATTGTCTTTCTTCCTCTAGAATGTAAACTTTATGAGGGCAGGACCATCACTTCCCAATTGTTCTGTTTTTATAGTATCTACAGTTCATACTGAATAAAGATCTGTTGCCCAGACTGGAGTGTAGTGGCATGCTCACGGTCACCACTGCCTCAACCTGCTGAGCTTAGGTGATCCTTCCGCCTCAGCCTCCTGAGTAGCTGGGAATACAAGCATGAGCCACCACACCCAGCTAATTTTATTGTTTCGATTTATTGTAGAGATGAGGTCTCACCAAGATGTCCATGCTGGTCTCAGATTTGTGGACTCAAGTGATTCTCTCACCCACGCCTCCCAAAATGCTGGGATTACATTCAGGGAAGCCACTGTGCCAAGCGATAATTTTAAAGAGACTAACAAATGGACCTGGTTAAAACTTTGACACATATAAACATATAAAAAAGCAAAGCAAGCATGTTGTATCTTAAGAAAAACATTGTAAAAAATGAGTTATTTGGATATATAGTTTATGTATACATTTTATATGTTTATATGGAATAATATTATACTTAATAACAAGAAGTAAATGATTTCTATTGAGAAAATAATGAGTAAAGGAAAAAAAGCTAGAAATCAAATAGATAGATCCACTAATTTACTCAAAATGTTACTGAACATAGGTTATCTAGGTTGGCATATGTGTTAAAAATAAGATAATAAAATAAAATTATATGCATGGTTAAGAATAAAATGATTAAGAAGAATTAAATGATTAATTTTTACTTTTACATGATTCATCTGTATTTTTTCCTTTAGTGAACATAACACAAAATTTATAATCAATAAAAAAGTCTAGATACGATGTTGATTGCTTGGTACAAAAAATGAAGTCTCTGTACATGTGGAATACAGCCTCTACCTGGAGAAAAGAGCTTTTCAATAAGTGAGTGCGAAACATAGATAAAATTTAAACACAAATGCATGAATAACATTTTTCATCATATTGCATATAAGAAAGTGTTGGATGCTTCCAGCAAAAAAAAATAGTAGTGTAAAGACTTCTTAAACTTTATTTTTTATTAAAAAAAAAGAGAAACCTGCTAAGAGCTGATACAAAAACAGGGAAAATACAGTCAATAGAAACTGTCCCTGAGAAGCCCGGATACTGTACTTTCTACAGAAAGTTATTTTAAAGATGTTCACAAAACTAAAGCTAAAGCAAGTATAAGATCATTGTCTATAACAATGATATAGGATGTATATAAAATTTACTCTTGAGCTACACAAGTTTGAACTGCACGGGTCCACTTGCACATGAATCTTCACCCAAATTCAGATCTAAAACACTGTATTCATGGACCATGAAACTAAGCATATGGAGTGCCGACTTTCTGTATACATGGATTCCACAGGGTTGATTACAGGACTTACATATACATGGATTTTTGGTAGATGCAGAAGGTTCTGATACTAAACTACATATGTACTGAGGAATGACTATGTCAGATAAAAACTCTGGAGTTGAGAAGTATAATATCTGAAATTTAAAAAAATTATCATAGAGGCTCAATAGCAGATATAAGCAGGCAAAAAAAAAAATCAGCAGACTTGAAGATAGATCCAATGAAATTATACAGTCTGAGAAAGAGAAAGAAAATTTTAAAAAAAAAATTAGAGTCTTAGGGGACCATATTACATATACCAACTTAGACATAATGGGAGTCACAGAAGAAGAGAGAGCAGAAAAGGAGCATGAAAAATATTTGAAGAGATAATGGCTGAAAATTACCCATCTTTAACAAAAAATATTATTCTACAAATCAAATAATCTCAACAAACTCCAGAGTTGATTACTCTAGAAAATCCAAACCAAAACAGCACAAATTGTTAAAAGATAAAAACAAAGATAATTCAAAGTAGCAAGAAAAAGACTGCTAATGTATGTGTGTTTTCTTTTTTCACTTTCTTTTCATTTTTGCACTTTTTAATTTAAGATAAAAATAAAATAAAATGAGTATAAAATTACATAATAATCGAATAAGTAATTAATTAAAACTTTACATTTAATAATATTAGTTCATATTAATAGCTGATCATTTGTTTTTATTAAAATAATTTAATTAATATGCTTTAGTATGCTTACAATGTTGTTCAGTTATCCCGACAATATAATTCCAAAACATTTCCATCACATCAAAAAAGAAGTCCCATACTTGTTAGAAGTCACCCCAAATTAATCTTTCTGCTCATTCTTTGACAACTACTAATGTTTTCTGTTCTTATGTGCCTACCTAATATGGACATTTCATATAAATAAAATCATACTATATGTAGTTTTCTTTATTTGAATTATTTAATGTACCATGTAGTTTTGAAGATTCATCCATATTATCTTATGCATCAAAACTTCGTTGTGTGACTGAATGATATTCCATTGTATAATGAAATTTCATCTATTTATTCTTCACTTGATGCACATTGTGTTGTTTCCACTTTTTTATTGTTATAAATAATGCTGCTATGAACATTCATGTAGTAGTTTGTGTGTAAACATATGTTTTTAATTCTATAACTATATATTAGAAGTGGAATTACTTTGGTTTATAGTAACCCTATGTTTAGCTTGTTTAGAAACTACCAACATGTTTTTCACAGTGCCTGAACCATTTTATCATTCCACTAGCAATAGATGTGGGTTCCAATTTCTTTTCATATTTAAGAGAACTTATTTTCCTTTATTTAAAATAGCCAACCGAGTGTGTATGAAGTGGTATTTCACGATTTTGTATTCCCTTTCCCTAATGATCAATGATGCTGGGCATTTCTACATGAGCATAATTACTGTTTGTATGTCTCCTTTGGAAAATGTCTGTTAAAAGATTTTGCTATTTTTTTTTTTTTACTGTTGACTTGTCAGAGTTCTTTATATATTCTGTATATTTTCAGATATATGATTTATAGATACATCCTCCCATTTTGTGAATTGACTTTTCGCATTTAGGATAGAGTTTCTTTTGTTGTACATTTAAAAACATTCGATGAAGTCCAATTTAGTTTTTCTTCCATTGCTTGTGCTCTTGGCATCATCTTTTAAAAAATCCATTGCCTTATACAATTCCATCATGATGTATTCCTCTGTTTCTTTCTAAACATTTTATATTAGTTCTTACATTTAAGCTTTTAAACCATTTTGAGTTCATTTTAAATGTTGAGATAGCGTTCCAATTCATTCTTCTGCTTGCAAAGTTTTATTTTTGGTAAAGAAAAAATATAGAATTAGTGGTAATGGCTGTACAATCTTGTGAATATTCTAAAAGTCACTGAAGTGTAAACTTTAAAGGATACATTTATCATATGTAAATAATATCTCAAAAGACTTACTTATAAATATTTTCTTAAATGTATATTTTCTAAAAGTATATATGTTATAGAAAGTATAAAATGGCTCTGCCCTTAGGTCAAATATTTGTTGACATTAATAAAATGTTAATTAAAACTTAAAAGATAGAATAAAGAAATTTTGACATACAAATAATAATCCACAGTAATAATTTTAGACAGAAAAATGTGAAGACAGAATAGTAAATGAAATGACAAGGAGCTATATTATGAAAGTAATAAAAAAATGTGATTTCAAATGCAAATACTGTACTCAACAATCTAAAATCAAGAGAGAATAAAAAAGTTTGCTATAATAAACAGTTATAGTTTCAACAGTTTGGAAGGAAGAATTAAATGCAGCAATAGAGTCAATTTTTTAGTTAAAAATTTAAAAGTTAATATTATAGATACTACCTAAAAGTAAAATGTTATCAAAAACATTTTAATTGATAGTAGTAGCCCTCATCTCATATGTATTGATTTTCTCATTTTATTCCTTAGATAAAAGTGTTTAGTTTTAGTTTTCTTTTGGTAATTATCAATATAAGTCTACATAGTGGGATTATTCTTTTTTTCTTTAAAATACTAAACTTAGAATTTATCTATTTAATTTCTGCTATGAAAAAGCTGAAGGTTTAATTTTAGAAACAACTCTGTTAGTTATAGTGTAGTATTAAGAATAAGACTGCATTTAACATCCAGCCAACTCAGGATTGTGCAAAAACCTGACATATATTAACTGTTTAAACTTGATCAAATTATAACAGATGTTATGAGGTTAAATGAACGAATACGTGTAATATGTGTGGAATAGTACTAGCAAGTAATATGTAATATCTATTATTTTGGTTTGTTATAATAATATCTAATATTATCTTTAAAATGTGACTATTTGCTACCTTAGTGAATTTTCAAATTTATTTATTACTCATTTATTCATTCAAGAAATAAAATATGATGTGAATAATTACACTGTAAATATGAAATGCTTGGCATTATAAGACAATAATAATAGATTATATCAAATTGTGGGTAAAGCTAAAAATGTGATTAAAGACAATTTTACTACCTTTAATAAATATATTGCAAACAATATTTTAACTATTGGTCTAAAAATAATTTTATAGAAATTAGGAATATAAGAACAAACTAAATCTGAAGAAAGTAGGTAGAAAGGAATAATATAGAAAAAAAAAAAAATAACTACATAAAAACAAATGTAGAAAATAGATCAACAGCATCAAAAACTCATTCTTCAAAAATTCTTGTGAAATTGGTAAGTTACTATAACGTTTGCTCAGGGAGGGAGAGAAGGCAAGAGAAAGAGAGGTCACATATTACTCATATAAAGAACAAAAAACAGAGACCATACTCAGTATTCTATAAGTTAATATTAACAGATAGGAGCTCCTTCAGAACCATTTTTGCGCACACGTTTCTCAAGCCACAGTCTTCACTTAAGAGTTTCCTGTTTCGAACTCAAGCCACCGTGGAGCTCCGCCGCCCTGAAACGTTCACCGCGAGCGGGTGGAGCAGTTACTTTTTTGCTCAGGGGATCCCTGAGCACCCGAATGAGTATCCAGAAACTACTCTTAATAGTAAGAAGAGGAGACGGGGCAAGATGG
>NW_007247648.1:942240-942903 GCF_000164805.1 Carlito syrichta
ATTAAAATCGTTCCCAGATATCCAATCCCTAAGAACTTATGCAGCCACAAAACCATCTCTATATGAAACACTTAAGAAAGTACTAAACACAGAAGAAAAGGAAAAAAGAACAACGTTCTTCACAAGAGTACAGGGAAAAGAATAAAATATACACGAACCAACCCCAAAAGCAAAAGAAAGACAAAAAAAAAAGAAAAAGAAAAAAGAAAAAACCAAGTGGAAGAACAATAACTCAATAAGAACTCCATGATAGGGACGAACTCTCACATTTCAATAATTAGTCTGAATGTGAATGGACTAAACGCACCACTGAAAAGACATAGAATGACAAAATGGATGAAATATCACCAGGCAACAATATACTGCCTTCAAGAGACCCATCTCACTAGAAAGGACATACACAGACTCAAAGTAAGAGGATGGGAAACAAATTTTCAGGCGAATGGAACACAAAAGAAAGGAGGAGTCGCGATCCTAATTTCAGACAAAATACCATTTAAGCTATCAAAAATTAAAAAAGATACAGCGGGCCACTACGTAATGATAAAAGATTCACTCCATCAACAAGAAATATCTATCCTAAACATATGTGCACCCAACATAGGTGCACCAACATTCATAAAGCAACTTCTAGGAAAACTAAAGAAAGACATTGACTCTAAG
>NW_007247649.1:0-3168 GCF_000164805.1 Carlito syrichta
CTTAGAAAATGAAAGACATACCCTCATGGAATTGGAACTGGCATTCAATTCCTGAACAAAACCCGAAACCCATAGGACATAAGAGATAAGATAGACAAGTGGGACCTCATTAAACTGACAAGCTTCTGCAAAGCCAAAGAAACCATCAAGAGAGACAGGGAGACAGCCTACAGACTGCGAAAAAGTATTTGCCAACTCCAGGTCTGAGAAAGGCTTAACATCTTGGATCTACAAGGAACTCAAATGTGCTGAAAAGAAAAAAACAAACAAACCCATTATAAAATGGGCAAAAGATATGAACAGACACTTCACAAAGGAAGACACATGAAGAAATGTTCAACCTCACTAATCATCAAGGAGATGCAAATCAAAACCACACTGAGATACCACCTAACTCCAGTCAGAATGGCAATTATCAATAACTCAAAAAACAACAGTTGCTGGAGAGGTTGCGGCGAAAAGGGAACACTTCTACACTGTTGGTGGGAGTGCAAACTAGTGCAAACTCTGTGGAAAGCAGTATGGCGATTCCTAAAAGCTCTAAATATTGACCTCCCATATGACGCTGCAATCCCCCTACTGGGAATATACCCTGAAGAACTCAAATCACTCTATAAAAAAGATACCTGCACACATATGTTTATCGCAGCATTGTTCACAATACCAAGAACCTGGAAGCAACCATGCTGTCCTTCAAAATAGGACTGGATAAAAAAATGTGATACATATACATGATGGAATACTACGCAGCCATAAAAAAGAACAAAATAATGAATTTCACAGCAACCTGGATGGAACTAGAGTCTATAATACTGAGTGACCTCTCACAGAAACAAAGTCTGAGTATCACATGTTCTCACTCATATAGTGGACGTTGATCATCCAACATATTACCATAAAAAAATGACTGACAGTGGTGGGAAACTGTGGGGGTGGAGGGAGGAGAAGGGAGATGGGATTAATGGTAGTAAACATCTGTCTGGGGACAGAGAGACACCTCTTATTAACAAGGATGCCTGAACGAAGCATATTTGTATACCTAACCCTTAACTGTACCCCACAATATCATAATAAAAAATATTGTTTATAAAAAAAAAGAATTCTTATACCCTCTTTGGGAATTGATTTCTTTATAAAATTACACTTTTCTCTCTTATGATATTCTTTACTGTGAATAGTATTTTGTATAATATTAATAAAGATATTCTACTTTTTATTATGTTAACATGGGTCATATTTTCCTTTGTTTGATTGAATGGCAAGCATTGTGAATTCTACCCTGTTGAGTGCTGGATATTTTGTATTTTTAAAATAGTCTTGAGTTTTGTTCTGACGTGGTTAAATTACTTGGAAACTCTTTGATCGTTTTTGGGTTTTGTATTTAAGTTTGTTAATGAGACCAGAGCAATATTTTATCTAAGATTAATTGTTCTCCACTACTGAGAAAGAGTCCTTTGAAGTTCTAAAAAGTTCCATGAAATATGAGAATTTCCAATCTGGCTGATAGGAAGAGGCACTAATCCAAATCCTGTGTGAGCTGTAAGTACTGTTACCTCCGAATTGTTTTGGGCGATTCTTTCCCTTACTGTGAGTAGTTTTCTCACATGCATGTGCTGATCATACTCAAGTGTATACATAAAAGGCATCCTCTACAGATTTATGGAGTTTCTCAGTGAACAATTCTCTTCTCTCTTAATAGTTTGCAAACTCTAATTGCTCTGATTTTTCTGGTCTGCAAGTTCTCTCTCCTCAAGTTAGGCAGATGACTGGGCTCTGGCTGGGTTTCATCTCCCTGAACTAAAGTTTATAAACTTGAGGCAGAAGGTGGGGGGCAATTGTAAGGATCATCTTATCTCCCACCCTCTTCCCCATCTCTCTCAGGGATCGTTGTCCTTAATTATGTCGTGTTCAATATATTGAGGTCCGTGGTTTCATCTATTTTTCTGTGTTTTTCAGTTTCTTTTGATAAGAAAATAAATTTGACCTGTTACTCCACCATCTTTCCTAAAAGAAAAGCCATACTCAAATTTTAAAATAGCTGATGAATATTTACATACTGTAATAGAAATGTAACAGTGCTTAATACGAACTCATCATTTCCACACCACCAGCTTCTTGTCATTTAAAAAAAATTATTTATGGTCTTTTCATTGTTTCTGTAACCTTGGCTTCTTAGTTTTAATCAACTTTCCATATCAGCCAATTGGTTCTTTTGTTCTTGTAAACTTAGTTTGCTATAAGCACTTGGTGCATTTTCTTGTTTTCATTTCCTTTGTCACCATCTAACATAGACTAAATGTTCGTGCCACCCCTCCTCCTCAAAGGTATATGTTGAAATATAATTCAATTCCCATTGTGATGGTACTAAGAGGTGGAGCGTTCAGGAAGTGATTAAGTCATGAGGAGAGAATCCTCATAAAGAGGATTTAGTGGTCTTGAAAGAGACCCCAGAAAGTTCCTTTGCCTCTTCTGCGTGAGTTTACAGCAAGAGATTGGCTGCCTCTGAACCAGGAAGCAGGGTCTTATCAGTCACCAACTCTGTGGGCATTTTATCATGAATTTCCTAGCCTTCCTAACTGTGAGAAATATATTTCACTTGTTTATATGCCACCCAGTCTATAGTTTTTTTTCTTTTTTCTTTTTCTTTTCATTTCTGTTCTTTTCTTTCCTTCCATTTTCTTCTTCTCTCCCTCCCTCCCTCCCCACCTTGTCTCTACCCCCCCCTTTCTTTCTTTCTTTCTGTTATAGGTGCCAGAACAGCTAAGTCATATCCCAAAATACATTGCTATCACAGATTATTCTCCTTTTAAATTTGTATTTTAAATAGTTTGTGTGGCTGTCTTTTGACTGGTTCCCACAATACATTGCAGAGAGTATGGTTGCTTTCAATCTTCTTCTCTTCCGTCATTGTGCTTTGGGCATAGCACGTGGCCACTCAGGAATATTTGAATGAGTATGTCAATTCTCCCTGATTCCACTTTTTGCTTTTATTCTGACCTCCACATTGCTTGCAGGTTTCTTTCCAAAAACACGCTCTAGATCACTTTTGTGTGTTTGTGTGTGTGTGTGTGTGTGTGTGTGTGTGTGTGTGTGTGTGTGTTGGAGTCTCACTCTGTCACCCAGACTGAAGTGCAGTGGCCGCTCCCGGCCTCCACCTGCTGGGCTCTG
>NW_007247649.1:3552-11142 GCF_000164805.1 Carlito syrichta
AGGCAATACTTTAGCCTTTCGGGGTGGGGGTGGCTGCGGGGGAGGTGATCCAGCTGCCGCCTGACAAGTGGGAGGGTGTCTGTGTTCCGAAGGGCTCGGCTACCACTTTCGCACGGGGTGTCCCGCACGCCTGTCTCTCCTGGCGCCCTGCTGACAGGCATTCGGAGGCCATGTTGGGCACTCAACCAAGCGGGCTCCTGAAGGCGCCATCGGTGCCATCACAGCCAGGGCGCTTCCTGGCGCGCAGGCGCAGGATGCCCCACAGGCTGGGAAGCTAAGCAGGGTGGCTCCTGGGGAGCACTTGGATGGGAAAACTGCCGCCCAGAGAATGGCGCCATCTGCTGGTTTCACCCTGGCTTTTCAAAACTGGATCGGCCACTTCTTATGGCGCCCAACTGGGAAACAACACGCGGGGCTCGCCAAGTGAGCTCCCAGGGCACCCCCGCAAGCAGCGGGAGGGCAGGTCCATGGGACCCCTGGAACCAAGAGGCGCACGCGCCTCCGTAAGCGAGGCTGGGAGGGGCTCGCGGGTGTCCCGAGGAGCGACAACACCATGCGACCGTTTTTTACCCCCGGCATCCCCCCACCCCCACTCCCGCCACACGGCGGAAGGCTCCTGACTCGCGGAGCGCCCCAGGGATTTTCCCAGGCAGCCTGAGAAACGTAGAAGTGGAGCTGCCTTGGAAACACCTAGAGCCGCCCCCGTAACTCCTTGGAAAGACCGCCAGGTTCAGGATGGCTCTGGGGGTGCCAGATGCTCGATCGGCGCCAGCGACGACGACCTCCAAGGTCACACAACCGCTGGATAGGACGGATCTCTTTGGATCCAAGCGCCTGGCGTGGAGGGCGGACCCTGTGAGTCTTGGGACTGGAGGCCACGCAGGGGAGGGCAGCTCACTGGAGGCTTCTGGCCTTCGCCTCCCGCACGCTGGGCGTGTTGGGATCATCCTTTGGGAAGACATGGGAAGACTTGGGAACTGTCACCAGGTCAACCCTTCCAGTTTGTGCTGGCGGAGCGCAGGCATCTCCCTTTGAATCCGGCAGCTCCGAGTGCCCTTGGGAGACAGCCCCAAAGACTGTCTCTCTTTCTTTCCTGTCTCTCTGTGTCTTTCTGCCTGTTTCTCTCTGCGCTGCGTCTCTTTTTCTCTTTGTATTTATGTGTGTCTGAGCCACTGTCACGTCTTCTCATTTTTTCTGTCCTGCTTTGTCCTCTCTCTCTGTCTCTCTCCCAGGGGAGGGTCGCCCTCCAAGTCTCTGCGGGCGTGCCTGAGCGTGTGCGTGTGCACGTGTGTGCCTTTTTGGGTGGGGCGGGCTGCGGGCTAGGTGATCCGGCCGCCGGCCAACAAGTGGGAGGGAGGGTGTCTGTGTTCCGAAGGGCTGGACTTCCGCTGTCTCTCGGGAGGTCCCACAGGCCTGTCTCTCCAGGCGCCATGCTGACAGGCATCCAAGGGCCCTGTTGGGCACACCACCAAGCCGACTCTTGAAGGCGCCATCGGCGCCATCACCGGCAGGGCGCTTCAAGGCGCGTCGGCGCAGGATGCCCCACAGGCTGGGAAACTAATCAGGGTCGCTCCTGGTGAGCTCTTGGGTGGGAGACCGGCCGCCCCGAGAATGGCGCCATCTGCTGGACGCACCCTGGCTTTTCAACTCTGGCTCCGCCACTCCTTTTGGCGGCGCCCTGGAAAAGGACACCCAGGACTCCCCACGTCAGCCCCCCAGTGACCCCAGCCAGCAGCGGGAGGGCAGGGACACGGGATCACTGGTACGAGGAGGCGCCCGCGCCTCCTCGCGGGAGGTTGGGAGGGGCTCGCGGGGGTCCCGCGGAGCGACAATACCCTGCGACCGTTTTTCTGCCCCCGGCGTCACCGCCACCCCCACGCCCGCCAAGCGACGGAAGGCTCCCGATTCGCGGAGCGCTCAAGGGATTTTCCAGGCAGCCTGACCAACGCAGAAGTGGAGCCGCCTTGGCAACCCCCGGAGCCGCCCCCGTTCCTCCTTCGAAAGGCCGCCGGGTCCCAGGATGGCTCTGGGGGTGCCAGATCCTCGATCGGCGCCAGCGACGACGACCGCCAAGGTCTCACAACCCCCGCATCGGCCGGATCTCTGGGGATCCAAGCGCCTGGCGTGGATGGCGGACCCGGTGAGTCTTGGGACTGCAGGCCGCGCAGGGAACGGCAGCTTAGGGCTGGCTTCCGGCCTTCCCCTCCGGCACACCGAGCGGGTTGGGGACATCCTTTGGGAAGATGTGGGAAGACGTGGGGACTGTCACCACGTCAACCCTTCCAGTTTGTGCTGGCGGCGCCCAGGCATCTCCCTTTGAACCCGGCAGCACCCAGTGGCGTGGGGGCCCCCCCTCCCCAAACACTGTCTCCCTCTTTCCTGTCTCTCTGTATCTTTCTGCCTCTTGCTCTCCGCGCTGCGTCTCTTTTTCTCTTGGTATCTATGTGTGGGACCCACTGTCACGTCTTCTCATTTTTTCTGTCCTGCTTCTCCGTCTTCTCCGTCTCTCTCCCAGGGCATGTTTCGCCCCCCGGGTCTCTGCGTGGGTGCCCGAGAGCGTGCGTGTGTACGTGTGTGCCTTTCGCGGTCAGGGTGGCTGTGGGGTCGAGGATCCGGCTGCCGGCTGACGAGTGGGAGGGCGTCTGTCTTCCGAAGGGCTTGGCTCCACCCCTCCCACGGGATGCCCCGCACGCCTGTCTCCCGCGGCGCCCTGCTTACAGGCACCCGGTGGGCCTGCGGGGCATCCAGCCCGGCAGGTACTTGAGGGCGCGCATCCCGGCTGCCGCCTGCAGGGCGCCTCAGGGCGCAAAGGCGCAGGATGCGCCCCAGGCTGGGATGGTAAGCAGGGTCGCTCCGGGGGAGCGCTTGGATGGGAGACCTCGCGACCAGGGAATGCTGCCGTCGACTGGCTTCACCCGGCATTGGGCCCCCCCAACACTGTCTCCCTCTTTCCTGTCTCTCTGTATCTTTCTGCCTCTTTCCCTCCGCGCTGCGTCTCTTTTCCTCTTGCAATCATATAAGTGTTTCTCAACACCTCTTTGCTCCCAGTTCTTAACTCGGTTTACGTAAAAACCTACAAGATCTCTCTCATCTATGTGTTACAAGTTTAGTCTTTAACACTTTCATCATCTCTGCAGATCTCAAAAATTACTCAGATCCATGCAGTGTTTCATATAAAGCAAAATCCTGTGGGGTAAGTGCATACACATCGATAGCACATGCCATACAGATGAGAGGATGCATGGAAAATGAATACTTATCCACGTACAAAACTATGCTGCAAATACTCAGACACATCACACTCAGACAACTTCACAAAAAATGGCAGTCTCACTCCCTGCACTCAATACATACAATTGCCAAAGAGACAGATAAACACAGACATGTACATACATCAGAATTTACTCACAAAGGATGACAAACTATGTAATAGTGTAGGCACACCAAAATGGCACATGAAACGCTCTCTAGCAAAATCAGAGAAAAACTTAAGCTATTTTCAGAAGTAATAGCTTGGTCCGAGTCTTAATAAAGGTGTATAAACTGAGAAAAGACGGTGGGTTGATGAGTTCACAGGCGCAGGCTAAAGCCAATCCCAGATCTGACTGGAGGATCCTCCTGACACTCAGAATCTCTGAGTTCTCCCAAGACTGGGGAACAGCAGGACTCTGGCAATAAAGGCCAGAAGGGCAGAAGTCTGGAGATGACGCTGAAGGCAGGAGGTGCCATTCAGTGGATTCTTTCTCGCAAATTCTCATTTCAATAACAATAATAAGAACAAAGAACATGGGCACCTTCCCATGTAAACCGGCAAGATTTGAAGTTTCTGATATTACAAAACAACACATGCCACCACAGACCATTCAGCTACACTCAAGCACACCATTCCAACAAGTATTTGGACAATAAGATTTTGGAACTTTAAAGTCACTGAATCATAATATTCACGAGGAGAATGCCATGTGTGTTATTGTACGTAGTATTTTATGAATGCCTCGTTAATGCAAAAAAAAAAATTGATGAATCTTATTCTTCTTTTCCCCAGAGATAGTAGTGAAAGATTCCCATAATCATGAGCGTTTCTTGGGCCAAGATGTCAAGAAGTCATCCGAAGACTCCAACTCTGACTACGAGACCTGTGTCTCCTCTTTTAGCAAGCACATCCATCAAGGTATAGGGATAAAGGAACGGTGGAGCAAGAATGCAGGTCCAGAGGTGGGATGGAAAGATGAGCTGGAACTGGAATTAAGCTCTTTTGCTTCACAACTGACATCAATGACCCCTTCCTTCGAGGACTACCCAGGGTCTATGTTGCCACTAAATGAGCAGAATTGAACTATGTAAACTTTACTATTTCCATTGGAGGATGCTCCTACATGATACAAATAGAAAAGATAAAGCTTCAGGAGAAATGTAGAAGCACATTTTAAAAATAGGCATCTTGGGCAGGTGTGTGAAGTCTTCATTTGATAACTCCAGCACCATGTCCTGCTTAGGGGATCTTGTAAAAAGTTTTATTACTTTATTTATCTAGCTAGCTAGCATCCAATCCACTTAACTATATACTCCTATTTATATCCATACCACTGAATCTCTCTTTATCTCTTTCAATAAAGAATTAATATAAAAATTAGGATATATGAATATATAATTATCCATATGACATTCTCAATATTATTTTTCCATAATTTTTCCAAAAGGGGAGTTGAGCTAATGATATCATAAAATATTTAATTTTCAGTGACGACATATTGACTTTTAGGCATGATTCACAATTTCTAATATTCTGTCTACATCATCAAAAATATCACACACGAGATACCCAGTCTTCTTGACATATCCTCTCCACACACACTTTTCACAACTTCCTTTTAACTTATGTTTTGGAGGTTTGAATGGGAAAAATCACCTTAACTTCTAGGAAAGCAAGTCCCATGTTGGGAACATTCCACGTATATTTTTTTAAATAAACAGCTCAAATGATTTTTCTAAGTTTTCTGGAATATTCCCCAGAAATTCATTATGCTGAAGAGCATGCCCTTAGACATGTCTGATCATCCCAGATAAGTCTCAGACCTCAGTAAAGAGTTTGTCTACCTCAGAATACTTATCCTGTGTCTCCACTCCAATAAGGTTCTTTGATGATAAGGATAGTTATATAGACCAACTGTGAAATCTGGGCTGAGACAGGAGGGGAAACAGAGTTGCTCATCCTAACTCTTCCTGATGTTACCTTCCTGCTAATGTCAGGAAAGGGCCTCAGGCAGAGAAACTAGGACTGAGGCCTCAGGGGAGGGAAAGAATAGGACATGTGCCTTCAAGAACTGCACAAATCTCCTCAGCATTAACTTCCAACATGAGAACACTGGGGCAGTTGTGCAGAGGTAGTGGGTAGTGCTGACGAATGTATGGAAATATACTGAGAACCACCCTCCTTGGTTTGGCACAAACTCATAATTTATCCTCCTTTATACCAAGCATGACCTTATTTCTCTTTCCTTTTACTCAATCTCTAATACATATGGCTCCAATCACAGCTTTTCCCTTCTCCAGTAGAATTACATAGATACACTCTTCCACCCTCGTTCCTGCATATAATTAATCTCTGACTCATTCTGTTACATGGTAATTTCATAAATGCTTAACATCCCTTCACCCAATCTGTGTATCCTCCTTAGGTTAGACTAGACTAGAAAACGTTTATGTCCTTAAGAGAATGCACTTTCGTATGTGGTTTTTCTCACTACATGTCACTTCATGGAAAATGCCTTCAGTCCTTCCTAAAGCTGCACAACTGGAGATCTCATATGCATTTCCTCTAAAACATACTTACTGTCTCATATTAGAACAAAGTCAAACAAAGAACAAATACCTGTATGTTCAGATGAATCGTCGAACTGCATAACACATACACACACTCATCAACATCGCCTTTCACCAGTACCAGAAATACTCAGCAGATAAGTCCAAGGAAACACATACGACTTCTTGAAATGCACTGCCTACTCATTGCACAGACATCCCAGTACACACCTCAAATAAGACCTACCATGTGCAGAATTCAGAAACATCACACGTACATACATTTCCGTTACACATACCCCCATACAAGGGCATTCTCCTGACCATCTTACTGTTTATAAACTTCACATACACTCTTCAAGTTTACGCTTGAAATTTTCTTTCATAGGTTGTCATCGAGAAACCGCTTATCCTTGGTTCTCTGCTATTCCTCAACCCCAGGACCTGGAGGAGGGCAAAAGTTTGTCCAGCAGCTCAGATAGATATTCTTCTTATACATACACAGAAGAATCATCAAAGTCCTCAGTAGACATTAAAGCGGAAAGGATCATGAAAATCTACTATACAGAGGTCCAATTAAAAAGGGGTGTGGCTTTTTTGGAGGAGAAGATAGAGCAAGTATTGGAACCCTCCCAAAAGAAGTTTAAATTTTAAAAAATTACCTGCCAGGAGAAGAGCCAGGAAAAACCTTTTCTCTCTCATACATCAAGGATGGACCTCCTCACTGACAGTGAGTGGGGCTCCGATAACAACACCCAAGAGGAACTGGAGGAGGTTGAGGGAAAAGCAGAGGCCCCAGCTTCAGAGGGTTGTTCCAGGGCCCAGACGCCCGAATGGCTGGTGGGCGTCGAGAGCGGCGTCAGGTGCATTGCCTGCTGTCGGGTCTTTACCAGGTTGGAGGTGCTAAGGAATCACGTGGAACATGGAGTCAGTCAGGGTTCAGCTGTCAGAATTCCACTTTGCCTTCGACAGGATGAGGAAAAAAAGGCAGGAGACGGAGGAAGAAGAGCGGACATGGTGTCACTGTCAATAAGAAAACACATACAGCATGAGAACATTCTCATGCAATTAGAAAACATTCAACTACTAACAGAAACGGGGTCCACTCTTCCAAGATAAACCAAGGGTAATGAGAGTCACAGCCCCTCCAGCTGTATTCCCTAACCCAACACCAATCCGAGAGGCACAGGACAAGGCCCTGTCCCTGACGAAGGCTTGATATGATATGCATCAATCCTAGTCCTACCCTTTCCTGGGTGTGACTAGGAGGACACGGCTGAGGATCTTGAAGCACAGGCGAACTTACACAGAGTGGAATCTTTCTTTTCTTTTTCCTGTGGCCCATTTTCCATGGTAGCTACTTAGAACGAGGAGCAAAGTCTGTTTCCTCAAAGATGTCAAAGTAACCGAGAAGGGAGGAATGGAGGCTAGCCTGGTGTCCTGATTTCCTTTTATGTCAACATTTAGTTGACTTGCCTTTTTGAGTCCCCCGTATTCTATTTTGAAAGTTTCCAGTTTTCATGTCTTGTTCTTTATTTTTGTTTCAATTTCGAATGCCTTGTTTTATGTGACAGTGGAGAAAAGTTAACAATTGACAAAACTGCAAAGGCTTTGTAAAGCCAGGCTCATAACACAGTACAGAGAGTGTCTCCTTTTTACTTAGGAGAATCCGTCTACCATTGGATACCCTGACAGTGGCTGAGCCCTCTTCCCTCCAATAAGGAAAGCTGCCTCACTTATTATTCCATGTCCAGATTCACTTCTGTATATGAGTTTAGTGCAGACCAT
>NW_007247650.1:0-956 GCF_000164805.1 Carlito syrichta
AAAGCTTTTGATAAAATCCAGCACCCCTTCTTGATAAAAACCCTTGAACATCTAGGCATACGGGGAACATACCTCAAAATAGTAAAAGCCATCTACGAGAAACCCACAGCCAGCATACTCCTAAATGGACAAAAATTGGAACCAATTCCCCTGAAAACTGGAACTAGACAAGGATGCCCACTCTCTCCCCTCCTGTTCAACATAGTATTGGAAGTCCTGGCTAAAGCAATCAGAGAAGAGGAGGCAATCAGAGGTATTCAAATAGAAAAAGAGGAAGTCAAGTTATCTCTCTATGCAGATGATATGATGGTGTACCTTGAAAACCCCAAGAGAATCTGTCAAAGGCCTCCTTACATTGATAAAAAGCCTTTGGCAAAGTCTCAGGATACAAAATAAATGTACAAAAGACAATCGCATTTCTCTACACCAATAATAAACAAACAGAAACCCAAATAAAAAACACAGTTCCATTCACAATAGCCACAAAAAAATGAAATACCTTGGCATCTTCCTAACCAGAGACGTGAAAGACCTTTACAATGAAAATTACAAAACACTGAGCAAAGAAATCAAAGCTGACACAAACAAGTGGAAAAATATCCCATGCTCATGGATCGGAAGAATCAACATTGTGAAGATGTCCATCTTACCTAAGGCAATCTACAAATTCAATGCAATACCCATTAAATTACCAACAACATTCTTCTCAGACCTAGAAAAAACAACACAGGAATTCATATGGAAACACAAACGTCCAAGAATAGGCAGAACAATCCTCAGCAAAAAAAAACAAAGCAGGTGGTATCACAATACCAGATTTCAAACTTTACTATAAAGCTACAATCATCAAAACAGCTTGGTATTGGTACAGGACAGGCATATAGATCAATGGACAGAATTGAGATTCCAGAAGCAAAACCTCAATTTCTCAACCACTCATCTTCGACAAAGCCCCC
>NW_007247650.1:1404-53768 GCF_000164805.1 Carlito syrichta
ACAAACACATGAAGAAATGCTCAACCTCACTAATCATCAGGGAGATGCAAATCAAAACCACACTGAGATACCACCTAACTCCAGTCAGAATGGCAATTATCAACAACTCAAAAAATAACAGCTGCTGGAGAGGGTGTGGTGAAAAGGGAACACTTCTACACTGTTGGTGGGAGTGTAAACTAGTGCAACCTCTGTGGAAAGCAGTGTGGCGATTCCTAAAAGCTCTAAAAATTGACCTTCCATATGACCCTGCAATCCCCCTACTGGGAATATACCCTGAAGAACACAAATCACTCTATAAAAAAGATACCTGCACACGTATGTTTATCGCAGCATTGTTCACAATAGCAAGAACCTGGAAACAACCATGCTGCCCATCAAAAGAGGACTGGATTAAAAAAATGTGGTACATATACACGATGGAATACTACGCAGCCATAAAAAAACAAAATCATGAATTTCGCTGCAACCTGGATGGAACTAGAGTCTATAATACCGAGTGACCTCTCACAGAAACAAAGATCCGAATATCACATGTTCTCACTCATATAATGGACCTTGAACATCCAATGCAATACTATAAGAAAATGACTGACGGTACTGGGAAACTATGGGGGGGAGGGGGATGGGATTAACAGTAGCAAATATCTGTCGGGGGATGGGAAAACACCTCTTATCAACAGGGTGCCTGAATGAAACGTAATTATACACCTAACCCTTAACTGTACCCCACAAAACCATAATAAAAAATACGGATTAATGAAAAAAAAAAGAAAGTTCAAGGAACTGTTCCAAATTGAAGGAGACATGACAACTAAATGTAATCAATGCCAGACCTAGACCAGACTTTTTCTATAAGACACTATGGGGTCAACTGGTATAATCTGAATAAAGCATATAGGTTCAATAAAAAAAAAATTTTAACTATAGAATTAAGTAAAAACCTTAACAATTAATCTATATCCTAAGTCTGTGAAGATGGTGTTATAAATCACCTACATAACTCCTAGATAAGTGTTAGAACTTATAATGAATTAATAATGAACTTATTATAAACTTGTGCTTCTATAAAACCTTATGTCTAAACACTAAACTGCATAATTCTAAATCAAATAAGGAGTGAATATACTAATATCATGTTTTATTCAAGCAATATCTAGTAACTTATAACCAAGTGAAAGAAAGCATTCTTGATGTGCTTCAGAGTTTAACCCTTGCATATGTTAGAAAAGGCCAAGTGGCATAGTGGGAAAATGGGAAAATGAACCATGACATTCTCAGGTTAGGTGTGAGTACTTCGCACAAACATGCCATTTTCTTCTTCCATGACTGCACAGAATTTCTTCAGCCGTATCAAACAGCAAAGGTGGAAGACAGAAGGGCTTCAGCTTCCCAGGCTCGCCCTGCGACCCGGGGTCTTCGGCCCACCAGGACCCTGTCAATCAGGTGGACCTCCAAGGCCGGCTCCCAACAATAACTGCTAAGAAAAATGGAGTAAGGCGAATTAATCTTTCGTCCCATTTTGTTATACAAAATGTACCGTGAGATAACCATAATTAGTGAGAGCAATTTTCTCATTATGGAGTCATTCCAGTTAGTAAACAAAGAAAAAATGATCATATTAGAGTATTATTAGAGTATTACTATATTTTACATCACTTAATGGATTAATTAATAAACAATCAGACATCATGTTTCCCCTGATGGAAGCACAGGTCATCACCTGCGAAGCAGTCTTGACAAAGAAACTTGAATCTGCTTACCCCTCTGGGTTGAACTACCCATTTTCAGGAAATGCAGAGGACAAAGAAACTTGTTATACCACACATATGGATACAACAGACACATTACTGGACAACTCTATGTGACAAAGGACTTAGATTTTCAATAAGATATAAATAAAGATGCAAAGAAAAAAGAGACAGTGGAGAGACACATTGACTAAAACGACAAAAGACCTTGTTTAGGTCTTGACTCAAATAAACTTCAAAGTATAAACAAACACTGGTTATTCAATGCTATTAAGAAATGTTTGTTGTGTTTTGGTGCTGTGTATTGATGTTGTGAATGTAGTTAAGGAGAGACTTTATCTTTTAGAGATCCATCCTAAGATATTTACATGTAAAAACAATATTTCAGGAATTTGCTTCAAAAATCAGAGAAGGGACATGAAATAGTGGGAAAATTATGATATGCTTATAAGATGATAATTGTTTAATCCAAGAGATATGTATATCTAGAGATTCATTATACTATTTTACTTTTGTGTATGCATAAAGTTTTTCATAATAAGAGTTAGAAGATGAAAAGACTACAAAAAAGAGGTGAGACTTTGAGTTGGCCCAAAAGAACTGAATGAACATCTTCCAGTTTCTCTGCTCTATTATTCTTCTGGGGGGAAAAAAGCCTTGTGTGGTGTAGTTTTTTTTTTTTTAACTTGTCTCTACTTTTTCTAAGTCTCTGAATTTGGGGAAGTTTCATTTTATTTTAGTGATTCAATTTGTTTCCTCATGAAGGAAAATCAATAGCAACTTGACAGAATCTTTCCAGTCCTTTCTCCAGTGTGCCCAGAGCTTTGGCATCAGGGTGCTTATAAAGAACCCTATTTGGAGTATTTCCTCCCAAACTGGTTCAAGACAATCCCTCATCACTGGTTTATGCTTGGCCCACAGTCTTCAGCTGGCTATTTTTTCATAATGTGATAAGCCTCTGCAAACTTCTCACCAAAAAAAAAAAAAAAAAAGCCAGAACCTTGCAGATAAACTGCAGCTAGTCTTGTGTCTCACCTTATCTCAAATTCCTGCCATCCCCAGACTTGCCCAAAGTAACCATTCTTCTAAATTCCACATTTCTATTCCCTTGCTTTCCTTTTTTATTGTCTATTTGTATCCATTTTAGTCATTTTCAACTTAATAGAACACTATACCATAATGTGATGGAACCTACTTTTTTTACTTAACAGCACATCACCAAGATTCCTCCCAACTTTTGGGTCGCCCTTGTAATTTATTTGTTCTGACCACTGTATAATATGTCATTGTATAAATATCCTCCACATATTCATCCAAAAGGCCATTTGAGTTGTTTCTGGAATTTTACTGTGATCAGTGTTGGTATAAGCCATCTTGCACATATCTCCAATTGTGCAAGCCTGAGTTTCTCTTGGGTTATGTTGCAAAATGAAACTGCTGAGCAATAGAGGGAGATTGGGATGGGGTTGCCTCCCATTCATTTTCCATCTGAAAAACCTTTCCTACGGGAACATGAGCCTCATGCCTATACCAGGAAGATCACACAACTATGCTTTGTCTATCATGGTTTATCGCTGGTTCTTTCTACCAGCTCTAATTTTTCCAGCCCTGTGGTAATCTATGACATTTGTTTTCACATTTAGTGCTTCAGAATAATTGAAGAAAAAGTACTAGTGGAATCATTCTGAGCTTGGAGAGCTCCAGGCATCTTTAACTGGCACAACTTTTGCAGTTTAAGTGATGGAAATTAAAAAGACTGCTAACTATTTGCATTTATTTTGGATGCTGTAATCAAGAAAAAAGATATGCCCTTCTTCTCCATATACATAGACATCAAATCTATTCCAACTTTTATTTTAAACATAGTATTGAAGGCTCGGTGGCTCAGCCTGTAATCCCGCGCCTTTGGGAGGCTGAGGTGAGTGGATTGCCTGAGCCCACGGGTTCAAAACCCACCTGGGCAACTTGGTAAGACCTCATCTCTACAATAAATCAAAATCAGCGCACGCCTGTAATTCCAGTTACTTGGAAGGCTGAGGCGGAAGGATCGCCGAAACCCAGCAGGTCGAGGTTGCGGTGGCCAGGAGCGGCCACTGCACTCCAGTCTGGGCGACGGAGTGAGACTCCAACTCAAAAAAAAAAAAAAAGAAATTTATTCTGATCTTTTTTTATGTTGTGCTTACTGTTTCCTCTGCTTTTTATTTTGAAGGGGAGACGATTTTAAAATGAGAAACTCTTGGGAAGCTACTGATATTTGTGAATTTCAAACTAAACTCTTCTCACATGTTATGAGCCAAACTACTTGAGAAAACTAGTAATTTGCTACCAGACTTGAATGACAAATTGATAAGGAATTTGATAAGCATTGAATTGATAAGAATTTTCTCCCCATTCACAGAATGTCTATACCATTTGTTCACCTTACGTTAGCTCTCACCTCTAGGATTAGGTGCCAGTGGGATGATATGGGGAAATTTCTTCTCCATTTTAATCAGGGAAAGAAAACATAATATTAACAGTCTAATTAGAGTTTAGTAAATGCTATTTAAAATTAGGATAATTCTAAATTATAGGATGTGACAACTATATCAACATAAAATGCTTTAATTAGAGACTTGTTTGTGTGAGAGAAAAAATAATCCAAATCCACTCAAAGCATCAATCTGTCCCTCTGCATTAACTTCCAGCAGCCAAGAATTCCCACTGGACCACTGAACCTCAGCAATAAGGCTACATCTATCATCTTCTCTCTAAAATGTAATCTTCACTTGTTTGTGGCCAGGTCTCTGCTCTTCAAAGAAAAAAATCAAAGCTACAAACTCAAGTTAAATTCTCATTCAAATTCATAGCGACTCCTGGTGTTTCTGAATCTGGTTAATGTATCACTAATCACAGTCCTTCTGGGCCTTCATAAGTGCCACGCCATGTTTCTGATGCAATAAAGGCTTGGGGAGTAGCTCAATCTTGAAGGGTGATAAAACAAATAAAAATAAAATCTCAAATTCTCCCTCAAGTACTTATTAACCTTCTAAAGTTACTTCTCCTTTTAGATTCTGATGAAAGCTATGCTTCCCTTCCCTCAAAATACATAATTACAAAACATTTGCATACAAATTCAGAAGACTTGTATACCTGCTGATGGCCACGCCAACCTGCCCTCCTTGAATCTGCACTTAAGAAATGCCTTAAGGTTCAAATTCAAACTCATTTGCTATACAATTTCCATTAATTGATAAGCAAATATGGAGTGCCTACTCTGTGCCAAAGACTGTGCTAGACCCTGGAAGTGCAGTAGAGAACTTGGTTAGAACCGGTCTCTACCCTCTTGGGACTCCTCTCATGGGAGAAGTGATCATACCAACAAATGTAGAACAGAAATTATATAATAAATATGGGAAGGAGAAAGACAGTACTGTGAGAGCCAACGAGTGAGGATTTGGCCAGATCAGGAAGGTTTTAGAAGACTTCCCTGAGGTTGTGGCAATGGAGCTGAGGTCAGAATTAATGGGTGGAGAGATGGACAGAACATGCGAAAAAAAAGAAAATCAAGTTTAAAGTCCCTGAGACAGAGGGACCATGGTATGAGGAAGTGTCCAAGCACAGATAGTGAGCCTGAGGCGGTAAGCTGAGGTTGGAGTGACCGGTAAGGACAAACCAGGCAGAACTTTTATGTTTGTTTTGCAATATTTTGTCTCAATCTTGGAGCAATGGGAAATCATTAAACAATTTTAAGCTGGGAGGTAGGCAACATAATCAGATCTGAATTTCGGTAAGTTCATCTTGCATTCAATGTCAAGAATAGCTTAGCCAGGCTCGGTGGCTCAGCCTGTCATCCCGCGCCTTGGGGAGGCTGAGGTGAGTGGATTGCCTGAGGCCGCGGGTTCGAGATCCGCCTGGGCAACTTGGCGAGACCTCATCTCTACAATAAAATCAAAAAAATCAGCCGGGCATGGTAGCGCATTCCTGTAATCCCGGCCACTTGGAAGGTTGAGGTGGAAGGATCGCCAGAGCCCAGCAGGTCGAGGCTGTGGTGGCTGGGAGCAGCCACTGCACTCCAGTCTGGGCAACGGAGTGAGACTCCAACTCAAAAAAAATAAAAAATTTAAAAAAAGAATAGGTTGACAGAGGACTGCAATAGATGGCGAGAGAGGTCATGGTCGCAGTTTAGTAAGACTAGTAACTAGAGGAGGGTGATGACTGAAGGGATAGGTGTGGTGGGATTCAAAGGATATTTCACTGGGATGATTAACAGGACACTGTGAAAGACTGAGTTTTTCACTGTCTGCCAATGCATAGAATAATGCCTGCCGCATCGTAGTTGTTTAACAAACATTTGTTGGATGAATGAGTAATGAATAGAATGAGGTAAGAAATAATAACTGAGCATAAAAATACAAATTGGTCAAAGATTTTCATATAAGTGGCATTGCTGAAAGAATGTTGGTGCAGACATTGCAAAGGTGGAAGTAGGTTAATAAAAACAATAACATATGAAAGAGGAATTTGAGTCGGTTTGACCTGAATTGGGCAGAGAGGGTGCTACAGGGCCTGGTTTGAGATACACCGTTTCTATAAAATGAAGACAAGGTAGTAAATTACTGGGAGCAGAAGGTCTGATGGAAGAACAAGGAGAGAATTTCACTTTTCCTTCATGTCGACATTCCGTAAATGTGTGATTTCCTTAGGACACAGTCAAATAAAAATGATTTGGAAGGGAGATTTGCTGGAATATAAACACAGCTTTGATACCGAGCCCTATATACATCTCAGCAGTCCCACCATCATGAAACTTGGCAAGTGCTTTCATCTCAAAGTCCAAGAAACAGGTTGCTGTGTGGACATTTAGAAGTTTTAGAAAACGGACCACTAGTGTGGGAATAATACTGGAGTTTCTTGTCTTTGTCAGAGCCGTAACCACTGGAGTCTGAGCTTAGAGATTCTTTTTTTTTTTTTTTTGCCTTAATTTATTTCAATAGCTTTGGGGAAACAAACAGTTTTTGGTTACATGGTTGCATTGTGGTGAAGATGTCTGGGCTTCAAGTATACCTGTGATTTTTCGTCCCTCCACACCTTTCCCCCCACTTCTGAGTCTCCAATGTCTATTATACCAACCTCAAAGAGTCTTGGAAATCACTATGGAAATTGGCCCTTTAGAAGTCCAAATAAGTCACCATGATACCACTGCCCGGACAGAAGCATGTGTATGGTGAAACAGGACAAGCTCTATGTTTCTGTTTTTCAAACTAATCTCATATAGAAATTTTCACGAGATTTTGTTCAGTTAATAAGAATACAAATGAACACATTCATATGGGAGATTCATTTTCACTGTATGCATTGAAAAAATGTTATCCTTATTACCTTTGACTTGCTCTTAGATAAAAAGTTAATTCAATGACAATACAATGCTTGCTGTATATTTTAAAACCACTTTTTTTTTTAGAAAGGGCATGGAATATATGGAGGTCTCATTCTCCCAATGGAGTTTTCCATCCAAAGCTGCTGTTTAATGAGGATTATAGCTTAAAGGCAGTCCCGTCAATGAAGCTAAGGGTACTCAAAAGTCCGAATTTTTCAGCAGTAGAAACAAAAATAGTAAAAGTGGAGACTTCACACCCAATAAACATTTTAACTGGGAGTGGTATATTTTATATGAGGGATTATCCCCCATTATCATCTAGGCTAGAATTTTCTAACATTTCTGTGAACAGCAGCTACTTTTAATTCTCACTATGGTTTTAAGGTTTAAAGAGTAGAGAACTTGGTGACTCTGTGTCTGGAGAAGGAATACAGAAATTGAAGTCTCTGAATATAGGTGAATGTAAGTCCTTAGTCTTTGAACACAAAAAGTAAAAGAAAGACACTGTCAATTTTTCTGCCATGTTCTCTGACCAATGATGGCTTGACTAAAGCAGTTGGATTGAAATTACACCAAATAAAACTTTGATGCCCACTGACCTACTAGTTCTCTAAGCTAAATTTCTTTGTTACCTGTTTGGGTAGTAACTTGACCCTTAGGCAGATTGGAAACAGTCCGGCAACCTTTTATAATGACAATTGGTAGCAATGAAAATACGGTGCAAACTCCTAGAACCCTGATAGTATTCTTTGCAAAGCCACTTCTCCCATTTTTACAAATGATTCAGTCCTCAAAGGTGATACAATTCCACCTATTGCAAATGTTTGGTACATCCCTCACTGTACCAACCACAGAAATTTCTGGCTCCAAGATGGGGTCTAACAAATGACTCTATTTAAACAAGTTGGAGATTAAGATTGCTTTGCCATTCTTCTATACTCAACTCTTAATGATCCACATTAATAAAAGAATCAAGGGATAAGAGCTCAACGTTAAGGCTAATACAAAAATAATTTACATTTGGCTTTGGTATGCATTATGCGATTTTGAGGATGAGCAAATTAACTTCCTAATTATGATTTGGATTTTCAAAATGAGTTTTTATTCTCAGTTGACTAGTGTTGAAAGCCAGCTAGTGGTATACTAGAAGTCAAATAAAATTTGACCTGAAATGTAAAATTTTCTGCAAATGATTCCTCTATAAGTTATCAAATTTGATTTTTTTTTGCTTTTGGAAAAAGTCTATGCCATGTTGATAGTCTCTGAAGAGCAATGGTTTAATGTAAACTGCATATATGCAGAATCAGACACAGTATCAGAGCAAGAGTATTACTAGAGAAAGACATTTCCACGGAAAGACATAACAATCCTAAACATACATCTAATAGCAAAGCCCCAGAGCATGTAGAGCATAAAGGTCTCAGAACTAAAAGGACAAATGGGCAAATCTGCGTTCATAGCTGAAGACTTTAAAGCAACTTGCTCAGTAACTGAGTAAATAAATAAGCAACAAATCAGTAAAGACATTGAAGACTTGAACAACCCTTATGCCAACTTGACCTAATGGACAAGTATGGAAGACCACGCTCAGCAACTGCAAAACACACATTTCTTTTGTGCACCTGTGGTACCTTTGTCCAAGTTTGAATTCTAGATCCTATCCTAACATGTAATCTTAGGCAACTCACTGGGCTTCCACAAGCTTCAGTTTTCTCTATTTTTCTACTTATACAGAATTTCTGGGGGAGATTAACTAAAGAATATAAACTAAAATACAATATGTTAAGAGACAACATACAGATGTTAGTTACCAATGCAATTAAAAATCAAGAATATTTAAACAGAAGTAGCTTAGAGACCACAACTAGTTAAAAGAGTGCACTAGGACAGCTGTCCCCAACATTTTTGGCGTAAGAGACCAGTTTCACGGAAGA
The DNA here is from genome assembly GCF_000164805.1 of Carlito syrichta. Classification (NCBI taxonomy): domain Eukaryota; kingdom Metazoa; phylum Chordata; class Mammalia; order Primates; family Tarsiidae; genus Carlito; species Carlito syrichta. The sequence goes on from NW_007247650.1 coordinate 10,449, forward strand.
CAATTCTTCTACAGACTTGGGGGGAATTATTCAAATACATTACATTTATTGGGTGCTTTATTTCTTTTATAATTACATTGCAATATAAAATGAAATATATGCAATGCATACTTCTATATAATAAATATATAATGAAATATATTGTAAATATACGGTGTAAATATAATATTAATATTTGTTCAAATATAATAAAATTTGATGTACTATATGATGAAATAATTATACAATATAAATATTTCTATCTTATAAATAATTATACATAACTATTCAATAATTATGCCACCAGATACAACTGTACAATTAAAGTACATCAACTCACTTGCCACTCACTGACAGAGTTTTGTTATTTTTTTTTAGTTGGAGTCTCACTCTTGTCTCCCAGGCTGGAGTACAGTGGCATGTTCATGACCACTGCAGCCTTGACCTGCTGGGTTTAGGCGATCCTTCTGCCTCAGCCTTACAAGTAGCTAGAACAACAGGCACACACCACCACACCCAGGCTCGGGTTATCCTCTAGCCTCGGCCTCCCAAAGTGCTGGGATTATAGGCTGAGCCACCATGCCCGGCTACTACTGGAGTTTTGATATGAGTCTGCAAGCAATTGATTTATGATGGTCTCTGTGCAGTCAAGCCTCACTGCTAATGTTAATCTGTATTTGCAGCTGCTCCCGAGTGCTAATATCACCACCCCCGTGCCGCCTCAGATGATCAGGCATTAGATTCTCATAAGGAGCATGCAAAACCAGATCTCTTACACATGCAATTCACAATAGCATCTGTGCGCCTATGAGAACCTATTAGCAATGCCGCTGCTGATCTGACAGGAGGCGGAGCTCAAACAGGAATGCGAGGGATGGGAAGGAAAGAACTTCACCCACTGTTCACCTCCCACTGTGCGGCCCAGTTCCTAGGGGGCCATGGACCAGTACTGGTCCATGGCCCAGGGGGTGGGGTTCCCTGCACGAGGACATTTTTTGAATATTGATGTTAGCACAGCGCCACAGATTTTAACATATAAGTGTCTTGGGACTGGCAGACAGATGGGGGCTATTGATGGAAATAGCATAGGATTGGGTGCCAAAGCATACCTACTTTCATATGGTCTTTTACCTCCATTTGCATTAGTGAAACAATTAGATAATACTTGAGAGTATCATTTTCACCCATTTATATGGATTTGGTTACCATCATTAATTGAACTGGGCACAAAAAGTCAAAGAGTGGTTTTACCACAGATTCTAGCATCTTAGAAGCTATAGAAGACAATATCGTCAGAATCCAAACCCAGTTATTTTGGACTATGAATATGAAAAATGCTTTCTTGAGATTTATGTGTTATGTCAATCTTCAGTGAGCAAATCATTGCTCTCCAGAAACATGTATTCCTAAGCAATTTTGTACAGGAAACTCTTAGGAAGATCAGATTAGCCAATAATGTGAAACAGAACGGGGGACTCTAACACTCAAAGTACAATGGATAGTATTGTTAATTCAGTTGGGTTATTAAGAATTTATTGTATCAGCCTCTCGACTCAACACACAAATACATGTACACACACACGTGTGTGCTCACACACACACACATATTTTGCGTAGAGAAAGTACACAAAGTAAAAAAATGCCCAGAAATGACTAGGTGGAGTCAAGGGTTAGGGGATGACACCAAAAAGTCTTTGGAGCAGACTTGTAGGAGAGTTTCTAAAATTACTCAACTCATTCAATGTGATCTAAAAACCAAAATCACAATGTTTTGACTAAATTAAGTAGCTAAACTTGATGCAGGCAAAGTTACAGTGTAAAAGACATTTAAAGAGATTAATTGGAAAGGTAGCACTTGGTGCAGCAGAAAGGAGCTATAATGAAGTCTCAGTCTGTACTTAGAGTTTCTGGGCATCTAAAAGGTTCTGAGAAGTGGTAAAATTGTGACAGATCTCCAAGAAATATTTGTGTATTTGTATAGCAATCAAAACTTTGTCAGAGTCAATCTGCTTGCTCCAGGCAATCAACGTTCTAGCAAAGTTAGGAGAACTGTATCCCTCTCAGGAATGCAAAGCTATATTGTCGCCGAAGATGTAATGTTAAAATAAATTCTACTTTGATAATTTATAAAACACATGAGAGGCTTGAGGAAGGTTGTGTGACATGTTTTATATATATTTAGAAGGGCTCTGATGATTTTCCTAAGCTTCTACAAGACTTAATCCAAACATATCTGATCTCAGTCCTCACCCAGTGAACTACACTTGTAGTAGTGGCTAAAGAAAAGAAATGGTAAGATATGATTTATGTGTTCAAACGTAATTATGCCACTTAACATGGTTATGATGCTTTATAATGGGTAAAGTGCCTCCTATCAGTCCATTACAATTTCCCACCTTTCTTAGGTTCCTTTTTCCCTTTTGTATACCAATAACACAATAGACCAATACAGACCTGACTAACACCAAAATACATATAAAAAACTGAGAGTGGGTGATTAAATGAGGCAGTTCTTGTCGAAATTTTATTACTGAAATATCCTTAAATTCAGAGAAAGATGAACCCTCAGAGTCTGGGAATAAAATACAAAGGAGTCTGGAAAGATGAAAGTTGCCCTTTAAGTCTTCTGTCTTATCTTTACATTTTTTTCTAAGTTCTGGAAATTGATAGGATGTAATAGGTAGACGCAAGCTCATGCAACAATTAGGAAGAAATAGACCACAGTAGGTCATCACTCCCACTGCAAAAATCATATTGTAATGACACCGAATACCTGTCGAAGCAAAGAGGACTAAATGAACTTACTATGACAGACAACAGAGTCTTTCTTAGGTGAGCTGATGTTCATGGTGATTTTCTAACTTGAGGACATGTGCTGAGATTAGGTATTGATTAAAAATTAGGCTTGCTATAGAGGAGAATGTCTTTTAGAAAGAAATAAATAAGTAGAGTTTTTGATGACACCACATGAGCTGGCATGCTGAATTGGAATCTAGACGATCACTAGAGTCAGGTCCTAGTTTTCCCAATGAGAAATTTGCAAAGTCCTGGGGTATCATGGGAGGCTGGCATGCTAACACAAGTCTGATAGGATTGAATTTATTTACTGATTACCTTCTCTGGAGAAATATCAATAATGCCTTGGTAGTTTTTAATATAAATAGACGTAAGATACATGACAATAATGTCACAAAGGATGAGAAGGGTTAACTGTATTTAAACTGTTAAAGGTTCTTGCATTTGGGCAGGAAATAATAAAAGTACTAGTAAAGTAGGCTTTCATTAGTCAAATATACTTTGCTCTCTAAAGTAGGTGTCGGCAAATCAGTTGATGAACCAGTCTAAGCGCTTGTTTTTGTAAATACAGTTTTATTGGCACATAGCTACACTTATTTGTCTATATATTATCTATGTTAGTTTTCACATTACAACTTCAGGATTGAGTAGCTTCACAAGACCATATGACTCCCAAAGCCAAAATATTCTCAGAAAAAAAAAATTGTAGGTGCATAGCCCAATGGAACAATTTTTTTAAAAAAAGATTGCACAACTCACAAGATAATAGGTGGGGAACTTATAAGAAGGATGTATGGGGGAAAGCTAAGAGGATAAAATAGAATTTAAAAACTTGATCGGGACTAGAAAGAGCAGGAAAAAAGGAGAAATTAACAAAAAATGAGATTAAAAAGAAAACAAATGGCAGAATGGTAGACTTAAGCCTAAATTAAACAATGTAAGGCTAAATACTTCAATTAAAAGACAAAACTTTTCAGGCTAAGTTGAAAAATATATATATATATAACATGGTAAAAGACACACATTAAATATAAGAAGTAGAGTGTTTCAAAGGATTGAGAAGGACTTACCATGCAGACACAAATTTAAAAAGGTTAGTATGGTGATATTAGTATCAGATGCAATAGACTTAAAGACTAGAATATTACTAAAGAGTCATTTCAACAGAAAGACCTAAAACTCCTAAATATATATGTAATAAAATAACCTAAGTTTTATATAAAATCCTTCTGAAAGTCTTAAAGAAACTCTAGACTTCTAAAAGAACTTAAGAAATAGACGAATCCGTCATAGTTGAAGAATTTAAAACACCTTGCTCTATAAGTGAAAAACAAGTAGACAAAAACTCAGTAAGGGTACTAAACATTCAAGCAACCTTTATAAACCAACTGGACCTAGTTGACAACAATGAATGACTATATCGAACAGCTGTGGAATTCACGTTTCATTAGGATTCCTATGGAACATTTACCAAAATAATTCATATGTCAATCCATAAAGCAGTCTCAATAAATTTCAAGGTCTGAAGTCTTAACAGATTTGTTCTCTGACCACAGGGGACTTAAACAAGTAATAAAACACAGAGAGTAAACTAGAAATCAAACCACACACTTCTAAATAACCATTGCCTTAAATAGGAAATCATAATGAAAAATTTAAAGTATGTCGAACTGAATCTTTATAAAGATAAGACATGTCAAAACTGTAGGATGTAATTAAAGTTCTTATTAGAGGGAAATTTATAGCTTTAAATGCACATATCAGAAAAGAAGAAAGATTGAAAATGAAAATCTAAACTTTTATTTTCAAGAAGTTTGGAAAAATGCAGCAAATTAAACCTCAACAAAGAAAAGATGAAAGCAATAAAAATAGGAGCGGAAATTTAAAATACGGAAAATAAATACTACCTTTATTTAACAGATGTGGAAACTGATGTACTTGCACATATTACATAATAATAACGGGCAGAGTCATGACATGAATTCATGTAGTACCAAAATCTATACTTTTAATGGCTGTATGAACAGACTTGTAGGAAGATCCAATCAGGTTTTGGGCAGGGCAGGTAAAAAATATTCCACTATGCACTATTAAAGCCACCAACGCTCCTTCCAACTCGGCATGAGATTCTGCCTTCTCTGTTGCTCTAGCCCTGACAACTGATGACTTGCCAGTTGCCAACCTGTTCTATAACTTCTCCGGATCAAAACCCAACACACAACCACCACTCAGCCCTGTATTCCAAGCTGTCACACTGTAACCCCTGGCTGTAATCAAAGACTGAGTTGCGGCCTACCCTTAGTCATGTCCTGTCCTGAAAACTGTCGCCCTGGCCACATTCTTACCTCAAAAACCCAAGCAGTGCCACTCCCCATGCAGTCAGAGAAATGTCAACTAGGGAGATAGACCTATCTGTCTACCACCGAAGCCATAGAATCTCCAGGATAAAGCAATACAGGGCATACTTCACAGGGCTTTTTACTAAGCTGTTACACAAAAATTATGAATATACTTGACTGAGAAGGTTCTTTAGAAACTGTTCAATGGCACTTTTTTGTGAAATATACATTAAAAAGGCAACTTGTTGCCAAATACCTAACAAGTTAGTTTAACTGTTTGTTTTCTCTCTTTGTTTGTTTGGATTGCACAGATGTTTGGGAGATAGCAAATGTTAAACAAAAAATAAGTTGGTATCAGGATATATAGTAAAGAATTTGGCCTTGACCAAAGAACGGGTCTGGCCATTACCCTTGCCTTCTGGGAGGAAATCTCTCAACCCTTGGAACATTATGTCTCATAGGAGTATCTTTGTTTGCCTGGGCGTATTGAGTCATTCTGTGTAGCCCAACGGTATGATCTGGGGTTAGGGCTGGACACACCCTTATAGGCTTAGAGTGGGGGTTGACCCCATCAGAAAGGTCAGTCATGTAACTTAGAGTTAAGGTTTTTTTCTTCTTTTTTACACAGTACCAGGTGACCTGGAGGCTGAGGTCAACCACATGAACAATCAATTAATCCATCATGCTTGCATATTGGAGTGCCAATAAAAAGTCTGAACACTGAGGCTCAGGTGAGAAGCCCTGGCTGGCAATACCCATATGCATTGTCACACACAAATGTTGGGAGAGGGATGCTACATGGGTAGAAGGTACCAGAAGCTCCTCGTCTGAACTCTGCCCTGTGTACCTCTTCTTTCGACAGATTTTCATCTGTATCCTTTTTCTGTCATAAACTATAACCATGAATAATAACTTTCAGTGACTTCTGTGAGTCTTTCTAGTAAATTATCAAACTGGAGGGCAGTTTTGAGAATCCCTCAAACTTGCACTTGGTATCAGAAGTAAGGGTAGTCTTGTAGGCTATACCCTCTAAGCTTTGCCATTGACCAAACACCTCATACAGGGCACGTTCTTACTAAACTTGCTACTGCACTACCCTCTATTCTTAATAAATGTCAGACAAAAGTGTAGATTATTCATACCACTATTTCATTCTTATTCATTTGCCCTTCCATATTTTCTCACCACAGACATGATTTACAATATTATCATTAAAATTGTGCAATCTGGCTGAGGTGAAAGGATTGCCTGAGCCCAGGGGTTTGAGACCAGCCTGGGAAACATGACAAGACCTCGTCTCTACATAAATCAAAAAACTACCCACGTATGGTGGTGCGTGCCTGTATTTCCAGCTACTTGGAAGGCTGAAACAGAAGGATCTCCTGAATCCAGCAGATCGAGGCTATGGTGGCCATGGGTGTGCCACTGCACGCCAGTCTGGGTACAGAGAAAGACTCCAACTCAAAAAAAAAAATTGTGCAGTCTATGTCCATTTGAGTCCCTGTCATTTACACAGACAAACATAAAAGCAAAAGGAAAAAAAGTAAAAGCTGATCCTGTCTACTGCCCCCAAGGTTCCCATTGTCTGGTCATATTATCCTTACCCAACTTTTTTCCCTCTCAGACTTTGAACATGATTTAAACCAGCCTCCTTCCAGCCTATCATTCTTTGCTTGTTCAGACCTCTGACTTTATGCAGACAACTCACTTCCCCCACTCCTTCCATCCCTTCTCCCTGTTCAACACCACCCTGTTTCAAAGACAGAACTCAAGTAAGTTACTGTTTCTCCATTGTGTCCATCAGTGATAGTCCTGAATTTGCATGGTTGATAGGGGCATTCAATGAGGTAATATTTATGAAGGACTCAGAACATTACTTGACATGTAGTAAGTCCACTTTTAGTTGCTTTTTTTTTTGCATTGGATTCTCACTCTGTCGCCCAGACTGGAGTGCAGTGGCCACTCCCGGCCACCGCAGCCTCGACCTGCTGGGCTCCGGCGATCCTTCCGCCTCAGCCTTCCGAGTAACCGGAATTACAGGCATGCACTACCACACCCGGCTCATTTTTTGATTTATTGTAGAGATGAGGTCTCACCAACTTGCCCAGGCGGGTCTCGAACCCACGGGCTCAGGCAATCCACTCACCTCAGCCTCCCAAAGGCGTGGGATTATAGGCTGAGCCACCAAGCCCGGCTTACTTTTAGTTTCAAATCCTGTTATTATTATTACTGTTACTTCTACTATGGCTATTGCTATAATAGTCACCTTTGGTGACCCTTGTTTCATTTTTAGCATCTGTGACAATTGAGCATTCAATTGCATCTGTAATAGTTATTCTTTGCTATTCTATGCCCATTAGTGTCTGGATTATTTTGCCTTGAGGGCAGGATCCATATCTGTTATTTCCTTATTGTAGCAGAGATTTCAGGTGTAAAGTATGTGCTAAATCTTTTTGACTTACTGACAAATTCTGAGAACACATAATCCAGGCATGCTAATAAGGGATCTAATATTTGAACACCTACAATGTGTCAATGTGTATTATTCTCCAAAGTCTTGTGTTTTAGAGTTTTATAAATACTTGGGATTTGAAGGCATTAAAATCTGTACCTGTTACTGGAAAGTAAAAAGAATAAAGAAATAACAACCACTGAGCTCTTTAGTCCATATTCATTCTCAAAGCCTTAACTAGAAATGCAAATCCCAACTACAATGAGATATCACCTAACTCAGGTAAAGATGGCTACCACTAATAAGTCAGAAAACAACAGATGGCATGGGCGTGGAGCAAAGGAAATGCTTCTACACTGTTAGTGGGAGTGCAAACCAGTTCAACCTCTATGGAAGGCAGTGTGGCAATTCCTAAAAGAACTAAAAATTGACCTTCCAAATGATCTAGCCATCCCCCTCCTGGAAATATACCCAGAGGAACATAAATTGTTCCACAAAAGAGACAATAAACACGCATGTTTATTGCAGCACTATTCACAAGAGCAAAAACATGGAGCCAATCCTACTGCTCATTGAAAGTGGACTGGCTAAAGCCGGAAGTGGTGTTCACGTCTGCAATCCCAGCACTTTGGGAGGCTGAGGTGAGAGGATTGCCTGAGCTCAGGGGTTCAAGACCAGCCTGGGCACCTTGGTGAGACCTCATCTCTACAATAAATCAAAAAATTTGCTGGGCATGGTGGTGCATGCCTGTAGTTCCAGCTACTTAGAAGGCTGAGGCAGAAGGATCACCAGAGCCCAGCAGGTCGAGGCTGCAGTGACCGTGAGCGTGCCACTACACTCCAGGCTGGGCGACAGAGTGAGACTCCTACCCCAGAAAAAAGAAAAGAAAAGAAAAGAAAAAGAGAGTGGACGGGCTAAAGAAAACGTGGTGCATTATGCAGTCATAAAGTTGGAGCATTATGCAGTCATAAAGTACAAAATCATGGATTGCAAATTAGATGAAGTTAGAGACCATAACACTTAATGATGTATCACAGAAACAAAGCACTGAATACCACGTGTTCTCTCTCCTAAGTGGGTTTGAACATTAGTCACACTGGCAAAAGGGAGGGGTCAGCAGTCACTGGACACTTCTAGGTGAGGGAGGAGGGAGGGAGGGAGGAGAGTGGGAGTGACATGACAACAAAAGGGTACTTGGGTCATTTTCGGGAGCGGGGGTGAGGGCCAGTTAGAAAACCAAACTTCACCTGCATGCAGCCTACTAATCCTCACTTGCAATCCTCACTTGCACCCCCAGAATTCTATAATACAAGAAAGCTTTAAAACAATCATAAAAAATAAAAGATTTAGTGTTCACCAAAACCAAGACTAGTGTTCACCAATGCCACGTTTTCCTCCACTCCTTAAAAGTATAAAAGGCAAGTGGGTGAGACCTCACCTCTACAATAAATCAAAACTCAGCCAGGTGCGGTAGCGCGCGCCTGTAATTCCGGCTACTGGGAAGGCTGAGGCGGAAGGATCGCCGGAGCCCGGCAGGTCGAGGCTGCCGTGGCCAGGAGCGGTCACTGCACTCCAGTCTGGGCGACAGAGTGAGACTCCGACTCAAAAAAGAAAAAAAGGCAATACTTCCCAGTCTTTGAAAACCACTTCATGACTCTTCTTGCTTTTTTCTCTTTCTGTGAGGATTGGTAGCATTGCAAATGATGGAATCTCCCGTCGGTCTAGGTTTCAGAGCAAAGGCCAAGTAAGCTTACATTGGACATGAGAGAAAGATAACTGCATAGTATTTAGCATTACATGACTAAGATTTAGAGATTAATTTGTTACAGCACTATGCTTAGCCTTTTCTAGTTGGTACTCTAAGAAAATAGGAAGAAGAACTTTAAAACGCTTTTATTATATTGTTGATACTGCCTTGTAATATGACGATTCTTCTGTTCTTTAAACCACTGAGTTATGACTGACGTGCAAAAAGCTGTATATTTTAATGTGCAAAACACGATGAGTTTACAGATGAACACGCCCTCATGAAAACAGCACCACAATTAATGCCATGAGCATGTTTATTACCTCCAAAATGTCTCCCACCCTCCTCAGGGATTGATTGATTGATTTGGTGTGATAAGAGATCTTAACAGAATACCTACCTTCTTGGAAAATGCTTAAATACTCAACAAAGTATTGCTAGGGGTTCAGCAGATTTATCTTGCATAACTGAAACTTTGTACCCTTTAACTAATGCCTCCTTGTTTTCCCTTCCCTGGCCTCTGGCAACCACCATTCTTCTCTCTGCTTCTATGAGCCTGGCGATTATTTATTCATTGTATTAGTGGGATCATGCAGTGTTTGTCCTTCTGCGTCTGACTTATTGGTACCACAATTCTTAAAGCAGCAGAGAACCTAGCTGGTTTTTCTCCCAGCAGTCTAGTCCTAGTTTCATTTTACTTTTATAAATATGTTTATTGCAAACGTAATTCAAACAAGAATAAAAGTTTGCAAAACTATACAGCTAACACACACATGCCCACCACCTAAATTCCACAATTAGCATTTTGGAATATTTGCTTTATCACATATCTAGTCACCTATCAACCTGCTCATCGATGTACCTTTTGATTAATTTCAAAGCAAGTTGGATGTATCATTATACTATGTCTGCTTTATTACTTTCTCAATTCTCACACTCTCTCATGATAAAGAATGGCCTGCAGTCGAATATATAGAAAGTGATGAGTGCAGGTTAACAACAGACGTTAGGTACCTACTATGTGTTACACACCTTAGACGCAAACAAATGAGCTCCAGGACCAGAACATCAAGGTCTCCAGCACTTCCCAACACAAACAAGCTCTCAGTGACCTGAACTTTAAAGTGGTGAAGATGCTGAGCTGTCCATTTGTAGCGTCATATATTCTTTCACAAATATTTACACACTGAAATCTAACGAATCAAACATAATGAGTCTGATGTGTCATTGACTAAGCCCCAGGAAACATGCTGTGGGTTCCGTACCATTGCCTCCATTAAAGCCATGTCTTGGATTTCTTTTGTTGTTGTTGTTGCTGTAGACGTTTTAATGAATTATTAGATGCTGTATTTCCAATAAACGTTTTCTTTTTGTGCTTTTACTATTTTCTCAGTATTCACTGATAAAATATTCTCTTTAATGATATCATTTCCCAAAAGTAAAATCGATTATAAAGGCAATGAGAATGTAAGAATTGCTTAAATATTTTAACATGTAATAAAGTAGATAAAGACTTGTATAATATAAGCAATGCTATTATATACACTCTAATTTTATCCTCCCTTTATTCCTTTCAGTATATAAGGTGATTGTAGTCATCATCATCACATCTTACAGGTGAGAAGATGGAATCTCAGAGAGAATAAGCCTAGGAGACAATAAAGCATAGAACTGGTGTTCAAACCATGACTTCTTGCCCCAAATTCTATATCTTCCATCTACATTTGATGACATAAGAATAAAATAAAATGGCGTTTGGGCAACAAATAGTTCAGCCCTATGTGAAATATATGGCTATGATACATTAATCCAAAATTTTAAATATGCATTGCATCTACTGTGCATTTGTGGGCAAACTGGCAATGGAACTGGTTAGAAGGTATGAGTCTCTGCATGGGTGAGTGTCCATAAGGATGAATCAGTGTACATTTGTGTGTGCAAGTGGGTGAGCAAATGTTCGACTGAGAGTATACACAGGTTACAGCGTCCAGGGCTCCCCTGTAGAAGCAGCTGCAATTTACCACTGCTCTGAATTCAGCATCCCCCCCCACACACACACAGAGAAACATCCACCATTCTTGGAGTTTCTCTCAGGAGAAGGTAGCAAAGATCAGCCTCCTCTTGGCACCTGGCACCTGGCCCAACCTCACCACCTGTGGCAACAGACCAGGCACTTGCAGCAGGAACCATGGAGAAAGCACAGGGAGGAAATCTGGAACTGAGCTCCACCAGAAGGGAAGACACGGGCTGGTCCCTGAACCCAGGCAGAGGCCTGCTTTAGCTCACCCAATACTGAGCCTCCTGAGACCAATGGGTGATATCCACACCCCCCTGGGATCAACCATCATTGGCCCAAAGGAGATCATTCAAGTGCATGAAACCAGAGAGACAGAAACCCAAGCCCCACACTGTGCCAGACACAGATGCATGCCATCAGAGTGGAAGACCTAGCAGCAGATGAGTTGAGGTGAGTCCTGATCTGATTCACCCACTTCCTCCAGCAGTCTGTGGAACATCTGGCCCATGTGGAGAGCAGTCTAATCAGCCTGCACTGAGAGAAGATGGGAGGGATCTAAAGACTGGAGCCCACTCCCTACCAAGACGAGTCAAAAGCAGCAGTGTTTGGGACAAACCAGAAAAAAGAAAAAGACAGAAAGAAGGAAAGAAAGAAAGGGAGGGAGGGAGAGAGAAAGAGAAAGAAAGAGAGAGAGGGAGGGAGGAAGGAAGGAAACTGAAGTTTTGGAAATGACAAAAGAGGGACCTCATTTTTTTGATTTTTATTTTTTTGCCTGCTCTTTAATGCATATCTTTCTATATGTGTTTTCTAATTTGACTTGCCATTTTTTTTCCTTGTTGTGTGTGTATGGGTATTTTTGAGGTCAAGCGTATCCTTGTAGTTTTTTGTTTGTTTATTTCTTTGGTCATCTGTTAGTTTCCTTGCCTGTTTGCCTTCCTTCTTCTCCTTCTTTCTCTTCATCTTCCTTTCTTTTCCCTTCCTTCTTTCTCTATTCTTTTCCTTTCTCTTATCTTATTTGGGTTCCAGGGGGTGTACATACACTCCCACTGCATGGACATATGACTGTAAGGTGGTGGGAAATGGGTTCCAAGGGGCCACACCTCAGTAAGCATAGACGGCGATTTGCAGGCAGCTTCTGAGCTGTAGCTCCCCACATTACACCTTAATCAAATCTCAAAACTACAAAAAGGTAGCATAGTTCCCCATGTTCCCAGACTGGTTTATGAATAGAACAAATCCAGAGGCTCTAACTAAGGAAGAAAAGGGGGTTGAGCAAACAGAAGTGAAAGTTGTCCCCTCTCTCACTGAGCAAAGGAATTAAAAAGGGAATAAGGGGGAGGAATCTGAAGAAATCAGATCACAAATGAAGAAGATTCAATGGAAGAATACAGGTACCCCCCGGACCCCTGGAAAGACAGCACCTGAGAATAGATACTTCAGAACTCAAACAGTGAAGAGCCCACAGAACGACTGGTCTTAAACTGCAAATTCAGGTATTGGTGGAGGTATTGATGGAGAGGATGAATAGAAATGAATAAAGGCAAGAAGAAAGAATGAAAGAGGTTATAACTGAGGTGATGGCAATAAAGAATACAGTAAATGAAATAAATAACAAACAGACAAGCATGGAAAGCAAAATTAACCAAGCAAAAGAAAGAATCTCAGAACATGAAGACCGAAATATAGAACTAACACAATCTGTTAAAAACATAAAAGGATGCTTAAAAAAGATGGACAAAGCCTTCAAGAGATGTGTGATTATATTAAGAGACCAAACTTATGACTGATCAGCATCCCTGAAGCAGAAAAGGAGGATGAAAGCACTGTGGAACAAACATTCCATGAGATTATCCAAGAAAACTTCCCACATCTCATTAGAGATGTAACCATCCAAACACAAGAGATTCAGAGAATCCTTGCAAAGCATCAAATGAGAAGCCAACTTCTAGACACAGAGTAGGTATAAAAGAAAAAATTCTAAAGGCATGGAAAGAGAAAGGTCAGACTTCCTATGGGGAATACCAACTAGAATAGCAGCAGACCTATCTACAGAAACACTATAGGCTAGAAGAGACTGGTGTCCAATCTTCAAAGTTCTCAAAGATAAACAATTCCAACCAAGAATTTCCTACCCAACTAATCTAAGTTTCATCAGTGATGGAGAATTAAAATCTTTCCCAGATATTCAACCCCTAATAGTTTATCCTGCATTCAGACAAGCTCTACAAGAGACACTTAAGATGATCGTAAGCACAGAAGAAATAAAGAAAAGAATGACCATGCTTTTCCCAAGAATGCAGGAAAATGAAGAATCAACACAGTATGCATCATGACTACAAAACTGAAACACATACATATATGTATATAAACCCCCAAATCAAAAGAAAACCAACCAACAACAACAAACAACAACAGCATCAACAAAAACTTTATAAGAGGTTCATGACAGAGACATACTCTCACATTGCAATAAACAGCCTGAAAGTGAATAAACTAAATGCACCACTGAAAAGACACAGAATGGCAAACTGGATTAACTGCCTCCAGAAAACACATCTCAAAAAGATCACCCACAAACTCAAAGTAAGAAGATGAAAAACAAGTTTTCAGGTGAACAGAACACAAATGAAGGCAAGAGTCACGATCTTAATTTCAGACAAAACAATCTTTAAGTAATCAAAAATTTACAAAATATATGGAAGAACACTAAATAATGACACAAGGTTCAATCCTTTAACAAGAAATATCCATCCTAAACATATATGCAACACAAAAAAGGAGCAATAGCTTTTATAAAACAGCTACACGTACACTAAAAAAAGATATTGACTCTAGCACAATCACAGTTTGGGACTTAAATACCTCACTAACAACCCTAGATAGCTCTTTGAGGCAAAAATTCAACAAGGAGATTCAGAACCACAACTTGACACCTGACCAAATGGACTTAATAGATACCTACAGAACACTCACCCAACAACCACAGAATATACATTCTACTCATCACCACTTGGAATGTACTCCAAAATATTTCATAAGATTGAAGTACTGCCATGAGCCTTCTCAGACCACAGAGGAATAAAAATAAATATCAACAACTACAAAATACCCCAAAACACACAAAAACATGGACACTAAACAGCATGATGCTGGACAACTCCTGGGTCAACACAGAAATCAAAACATAAAAGATTGCTGGAAACAAATGCAAATAAAGACACATCTTACCAAAACCTCTGGGATGCCATGAAATCAGTAGTAAGAGGGGAATTTTTATCTCTAAAAACACATATCAAGAAAATAGAAAGATCACAAGTCAACAGCCTAAAAAATCACCAAAGGGATATGGAAAGATAGGACCACCAAAACCCTAACTTCAGCAAAAGAATCCAGATCACCAAAGTAAAAGCTCAAATATGGGGCATAGAAGACAGACATATAACAGAAAAAATCAACGAAACAAAGAACTGGTTTGTTGAAAGGATAAACAAGATTGGTGGACCCCTAGCCAGAATGACCAAGAAAATGAGAGTGAAAGTACAAATAAACACAATCAGAAATGCAAAAACTCAAGTCACAACTGGCCCTGAAGAAATACAAAATATTATCAGAGATTACTATACACACCTGTATGGAAACAAACTTGATAACTTAAATGTAATGGAGGACTTTCTGACATCACATAACCTCCCAAGGTTGAAAGAAGAAAAAATTGAGACTCTAAATAGATGAATAACAACCCAGAGAATTGACTCTGTCATAAGAAAACTACCTACAATAAAAAATCCCTGGACCAGAAGACCCTCCAGGGGAAATCTACAAAGCACATAAGGAAGGACTGATATCAATCCTATTGAATATATTCCAGGCACCTGAGAAAAAAGGAACTCTTCCCAAATCATTTTATAAAGTTACCATCACACTGGGCAAAGACCCAACAACAAAAAAAGAGAACTACAGCCCAATATCCCTGATGAACATAAATGCAAAAATTCTCAACAAGATTCTAGAAAATTGAATCGAACAACATGCCTTAACAATTATCCACAATGACCAAGTAGTCTTCATCTCTGAGATGCAGGGTTGGTTTAACATCAACAAGAACATAAATGTAATTAATTATAACAACAGATGCAAAAAAAAGAACCACATGATTTTATTATGAGACACAGAAAAAGTTTTCTATAAAGTCCAACATCATTCTTTAAAAAAAACCCTTGAACACATAGGCATAGAGGGAACATACCTCAAAATAATAAAAGCCATCCATCCACAACCAACATATTACTAAATGCATGGAAATCGGAAACATTTTCCATGAAAACCTGGACAAGACAAGGCTGCCCATTCTTACTCCACCCCTCCCCTCCCGTTCAACACAGCACTGGAAGACCTAGCTAGAGCAATTAGACATGATAAGGAAATCAGGGAAACCCAAATAGGAAAAGAGGAAGTTAAGCTATCCCTCTTTGTGGATGATATAATCCTATACCCAGAAAATCCAAGGGAATCTGTAAAAACATCCTTGCACTGATAAAGGACTTTCGCAAAGTCTCCGGGTACAAAATTAACAGGCAAAAAACAGTTGCATTTTTATACATGAACAACAAATGGGCAGAGAGCCAAATGAAAAGCACGCTTCCATTCTCAACAGCCACACACAAAAATGAAATACTTTGTTATCTTCCTAACCAGAAGTGAAAACCCTTTACAATAAAAACTACAAAACAATGCCCAAAGCAATCGGAGAAGCCACAAACAAATGGAACAATATTCCATGCCCATGACTGAAAGAATCAACATTGCTAAAAAATAAAAATAAATTGTTAAAAATAAAAATACATTGCCTGGGCAGCAAGACCTCATCTCTACAATAAATCAAAAAATCAGACGGGCATGGTAGCGCATGCCTGTAATTCCGGCTACTTGGAAGGTTGAGGCAGAAGGATCACCAGAGCCCAGCAGGTCGAGGCTGCAGGGGCCGGGAGCGGCCACTGCACTCCAGTCTGGGCGACAGAGTGAGACTCCAACTCAAAAAAAAAAAATACATTGTTAAATAAGTTAAAAAATAATGGTCCATGCTACCAAAGGCATCCTACAGAGTCAACACAATACCCATTCAATTACCATCATTATTCTTCTCAGACCTGAAAACAATACAGAAATTCATATGGAAACATAAACAACCATAAATTGCCAAAACAATTCTCAACAAAAGAAACAAAGCAGGAGGTTTCGCACTCTCAGACTTTATTGTAAGGCTACAATAATCAAAACTGCTTGGTATTGGTACAAGAACAGGCATATAGACCAATGAAACAGAATAGAGATTTTGAAGCAAAACCTCAATTTCTCAACCAATTCATCTTTGACAAAGCCTCCATTAACAACCACTGGGGACAGTAGAACCTATTCAGTAAATGGTGTTGGGAAAACTGGCTGACCACATGCAGAAGATGAAACAAGACCCCTACCTATCACTATACACAAAAATCAACTCTAAATGGGTCAAAGACCTAAACATAAAACCTCAAACTATAAAAATCTTAGAAAATGCAGGAGACATCCTTATGAAAATTGGAATCGTCAACCAGTTCCTAATTAAAACCCCTGACACTCATGACATAAAATATAAAATAGACAAGTGGGATCTCATCAAACTGAAAAGCTTCTGCAAAGCCAAAGAAACCATCAAGAGAGCGGGGAGACAACTCACACACTGGGAAAATATTTGCCAACTGTATATCTGACAAAGGCCTAATATCCAGGATCTACAAGGAACTCAAATACGCTGAAAGGAAAAAAACAAACAGCCCCATTTAAAAATGGGCAAAAGACATGGATAGACACTTCTCAAAAGAAGTCATATGAGCAGCCAACAGATACATGAAAAAATGCTCAGACTCACTAATCATCAGAGAAACGCAAATCAAAACCACACTGACACACCCTCTAATTCCAGTAAGAATAACCACCACATAAAAGCAAAAAACGATAGATACTGGTGAGATGCAGAAAAAATGGAGCACTTCTACACTGTTGGTGGGAATGCAAACTAGTCCAACCTCTGTGGAAAACAGTGTGGCAATTATTAAAAGAACTAGAAATTGACCTCCTATATGACCCAGCGATCCCCCTTCTGGGAATATACGTGGAGGTATTCAAATCATTCTACAAAAAAGATACCTGCTCAAGCATGTTTATTGCAGCACTATTCACAATAGCAAAAACATGAAACCAACCATGCTGTCCATCAAAACTGGACTGGATTTTAAAAATGTATGCAGTCGTAATGAAGGACAAAGTTATGATCTTCACAGCAACTTGGATGGATTTAGAGAATATCATATCATCTCTCACAGAAACCAAGAACTGAGTACCACCTGTTCTTTCTCACTCATAAGCAGACCCTGAAAACCTATCCTAATACTACAAAAATAGGGACTGGCAGTAGTGGGACACTGCCGGGGGTGGGGGAGGGACATATAACATCAGTAAGGGTGCCTGATCCTAACCCAGGCAAAGTAACCTGGGAGGTCCAAAACTTCACCTGTACCTAGACCACTTGTATACCTAATCCTGGCTTGTCCTCCACATCTTTAAAATAAAATAGAACATAGAAAAAATAATATGCATCTGTGTGCATGTATATGTATACAGTTATGTTGTAGGTGTGCATATATGTACGTACATACATATACACATATACACACATAACGTACAGAGGAAGAGGAAAATAATTTGGGTCATTTCTTCCATGTGTTAAGTTTTGTACTAAGGGCTTTGTAAGCATTTGCATTTAATACAAAGAGACTCTTATGAGTTGAGTACTTGTATCCCTGATAAACAAAGAAAGCTGAGGCTCAGTTGGGTAATGTGCCCAGTGGCACACTGATAGATAATATGTAGGTCAAAACCCAGAAATTCCTGGCTGTAAAGTTTATGCTCTTGAACATAATACAATAATTCATGGAACAGTTTAAAACACTAGCTAAAAGAAAATTGAATACGTATTAATGTATTTGATGTGTATACCTTTTCTTCCTTGAACTTATCCATCAGTCTCAAGACCCTTGCACTGGCAGTTCTTAATCTCTGAATGCCCTTTTCTGACATTGACATGGCTCTCTCCTCCACTTCCTTCACACCTTTACTCGAATGTTATGTTGTAAATGAAGCCTTGATTTCAATACCTCCCAAGCACAACAAATACCCCTTATTCTGCTCCATTTTCCCCTAGAGCATTACCTTTTTGCAATAAAGTGTTTGAATATGCACCTGTGTCTAGTTCTTCTCTCCTTTCAAACATATGGAAGAATTCATCTTCCCGTGCCCCTACCATTCAATGGCAATATATGATTAGTTCTGGCCAATGGATTATCAGTAGAACTGACATGTGACATTTCGGTGTTGAAGCATTTAGCCACCAATACAAAACCTTTCAGTGATTTCTTCTACTACTGTTGCAGTCATGAAGCTAACTTTGATTTCAGATTGAGGTGCTGAAAATCAAAGCACCCCAGATTGTAGAAACACTCCAGAGATAAACAGTTCCCCAAAGAGTCACCAAGACCTAAAGCACATTTTTCATGAATGAGAAATTTTATGTTAGGGCACTGAGATTATGGGCTTGCTTGCTACGGTAGCATAACTGATTAACCTATGTTGATGAATATACTGTCTAATATTACTGATTGATTTCAACTGTCCATCTCCATTTTTTCCCTTTATCATCCATCTCCTCCCACAAGAATGTAAGGGCATACCGGCAGGGAGTTGAGTCTGCTTTGTCACTGATCTATCTCTAACCCCTGAAACATAACCTGGCACAAAATAAGTGACCAGCAGATAATTATTGGGTGATCGGAATAAAGTCATATACAATTTGAAATGACAAGTGCTATGTGAGAGAAATACTAAAGAGCATTAGCAGGGTGACTACACAGAATCAGTGGATGACAGAAGTCTTCTCTGGTAACCTAACTTTTAAGCCGAATCCGGAAAAATCATTAAGAGTGAGTCAGGTGATGAGAATTAAAGAACAAGCAGGCACTGTCTTTCAAGACTCTAAGCAATTACAACTCTGAGCAGTGCTAGGAAGAAACTGCAGAATGTCGTGAGAGCCTACAAGGGGAGGATTTGGCCTCATCAGTGCAAGAGACGGTGTAACAAAAGTCATTGGTTGGAAGGTAGCAAAAATAAAATTAGGAAAAAGGAGTTATGTCACCTACAATTGGGTAAATTTGAGGTACAATAACATGTTAATAGTGATACAAGGGATATAACATATATTGTCGTATTTACAGAAGGATTCATGGAAGAGTGAGAATTGTATCTACAAATGAAAAGGGGAGAGCAGGCGGGCACCACTCGCTGGAGTCTGGCGCTGGGTAGGGCAAAGATCTCACGTCAACTCAGAGGTGGGGTGTCTGTAGCGTGGATGCAAAACCGGGGAGAAACCAACATAACTTGACCTGAAGAGGGGAGCATTTGAAGGCAAACCCCCTTGCAGAAGCAGGTGTGATCAATAAGGTGGGGTCAGTTTCTCAGGAGCTGCTAATCCCTGGACCGTGAAATTCATCAGAGCTGTGTTATGAACAAAAGTGTTTAAAAAGGTGATTCAGGTAGCAGTGGCAGAAGCATTTACAGGGATCATGCCTGAAATTTTTTTTGTTTTTGTTTTTGTTTTTTGAGTTGGAGTCTCACTCCGTCACCCAGGCTGGAGCGCAGTGGCATGCTCACCGCCACCCCAGCGTTGACCTGCTGGGCTCCGGTGATCCTTCCCCCTCAGACTTCCAAGTAACCAGAACTACAGGCACGCACTACCATGCCCAGTTAGTTTTTGATTGATTGTAGAGACGAGGTCTCACCATGTTGTCCAAGCTGGTCTCGAACCCGCGGACAATCCTCTCATCTCGGCCTCCCAAAGTGCTGGGATGACAGGCTTGAGCCACTGTGCCCAGCTCCGAAAGTTTTTAATGAGAGGAAAGTTGAAGGGTCCAAATCACGGCTTCATTCAGCAAATATTTATCAAGCAGTCACAAGATTATGTACAAGATTATATAAGGAGTTTTTTAAATGTATAGAATTTTTTCCTTGACTTTCTGGGTCTAATATTTGTAATAAATGTAGATGTTCATGTACACAAAACTTACACATACACCCTGTGAATGTCAGAGACCAAAACTTTAAATTGGGCTCAGATTGACTGTCCAATGTATATCAAAATCATTGGCAACTTATTTTCTTTAATGATCTCTTTACCTGGATAGATGCTTACTCAGAATTCTTGACTCTGGATTAAGAAGTGCCTGCAGTTTAGTTGCCTCTAGGGATGTTAATCCTCTAGGAAGCACGGGTGCCCGCCCCTGGCCAAGGACTGGTACTGGTCCGTGGCCTGTTAGGAACTGAGCAGATCAGCAGAAGGTGAGCAGTGGGCCAGCGGAGCTCTGTCTTCTGTTAGGTCCGTCACAGCATGAGATTCTCATAGGATCACTGAACCCTATTGTGAACTGTCCACGGTGGGATCTGGGTTGTGCACTCCTTACGAGAATCTGATGCTTGGTGATTCTCCCCCTTCCTCAGTCTGTGGAAAATTGTCTTAAGGTTGGGAACTGCTGCTTTAGAGGCTAGCTTTTTTATTATTATTATTTTAAAGATGTGGGGATTAGGTATACAAGTGGCCATCGTACAGGCAAAGTTTGGGCCTACCTTTGGTTCACATTTTGCCTGGCTTGAGATCGGGTACCCTAATTAATGTTATATGCCCCACCCTCCCTCCCCTGGCAGTTTCTGGCTACTGAAAGTCCCTTTCTTATAGTATTATGGCAAATGTTTAGTGAGTGAGTGCTTGTGAGTGAGAATATATGGTACTCAGGTTTTTTTGTTTCTGTGATAAATCACTGAGTATTATATACACGGTGAAATATTAGAGGCTATCTTTAGAAAGATTTAACTTGGGAGAGGTCAGTTGGTCTACAGCTCCACCTGAAGAGATTTATGGCCAAAACTAATTAATTTTCTTAGTATAATTTTATTGGACCCTTTTCTAATCTTTGTCTATAATTTTTTTAAAATACACTGAAAATCACTCTAATTCCACAAAGAAGTAAGAGAGTTATTTTGCTTTCATAAAAAGAAAGAACAGCAAAAACAAATGGCAACCAGTGAACATAATAAAAACAAGAGGTAGTATATGATCAATAATATGTGGTCTGAATATTGAAAACATTTTAGCTGGATTATTTTAGAAGATCATAAAAATATCTTAGCCCCTTCTACTTAGAAGTATCAGAAAATTGCTCCACAATCACGAGTAATTCTCCTTCAAGTCTCCCAGAATGCCAAAATGATGTATCGTTTCCATCAGTCAAACTGTCTGAGCGTGATATTTTAAAAATATGTCTATGTAAAGCAACACTTGTAAATCATGAGACAATTTCAGAAAGAACCATATACTTATCATTTCTTGCCATAAGATGACCTATCAATTTATCCTTAAGTACTTACTCTGATGAAAATCTTAAAGAATTTAATACAGATACTTGTCTTGAAGACAAGATACACTGGAGGGCAATTGAAATTATATACTCTAGGACAAAGTAAAAATCAATATCTTGTATCAAAGTTAACTTTTCATAAAGCATACCGAAAAAAAATTGTTCAGAATCCTTTTGAAGGAGACAATTGAGAGACTTCCGGTCCTGCCAGAGTGGAGTAGTCCATTCATCCCAGGTCCTTCCTCTTGCAAGCAAAAATCTCTGGATATAACTCAACAAGCATAGGGAGACTCTGAAAGGTAGAACAAAGACAGATGACCTAATGACCTCAGGATTCGTGGAACTACATGACTGTGAGTTCCCTGAGTTTCCTCCGTGTTTCCTGTATGTCCCAGACAGAAGGCCACAGTTGCAGCAGGGCCAGGCAGGAAGTGGATTTTGCATGCACCCTCCTCATTCCCGATTGGCCCCAACAGAAGCAAGCAGAGGGGACCCCATTCTCCTATAGAATGACATCAGCATGGGCAGGAACAGGAGATCCAGGTGGTGGTTTGATTCCCCTTTCCAGCTAAGTGTCCATGGGGCTGAGCAGGAAGCTGATCTTTCCTTCCCCGCCAGCAGGGACAGGTGGTGCCCTGACGTCCCCCACCAGGACAGTGCCCATGTCATCCATGGCAAGCTGAGCCTCTATCTTCACCAGACACTGCAACTCTCGAGAACCTTCAGGCCTTGGATCTGAGTGACATATATGACCTTCTGAAAATGACGAAATTATAGAAATAGGGACTAGATCAGCTGGGGATCAAAGATTGCTGAGGGGGTCAGGGGGAGAAGGATGAAGTTGGTTCTGTAAAAGAGTAATACGAGAGATCCTTAATGATGATGGACATGTTCTGTGTCTACTATATAAATGTCAGTGTCTTGGCTGGACATTGTATATTTTTCCAAGAAATTACCATTGGAGGAAACTGGGTACATGGGGTCTCTCCACACTTCTTTTTACAACTGCACATGAATCTACAATTACTTCAAAATAAAAAGTTGAGTTAAAAAGAGAGAGAGATTAAATCAAAAGATTTTAGATCACTGCCCTAAGGAATCTGTCCAATAATTGTCAGATTAAACATTATGATTGTCTTTTGTATTTCAATATAAAATTGTAGGCTTGCTTTGAAACCAGGACAGTAGAGGTAGTAGCTATGGCAATTTTCTGGAGATTAGTATAATACATTTTTCTTCAACTGATATATATACCGGGCATTAAAATTCTATATTATTCATTCACTTAGTCATTGAACAAGCATTTGTTATGGATCTATTATCTACCTTGCTTTAAGTTATAGGAATAAAGCAATGAATGAAAACGAATGAATGCCTGCTCTCTAAAGCTTAGAGCGAAGCACTCACCATCTTTCATGCACATTAGTCAACACAGTCCTTTTCCACTATGCCATCAGATTAAGTGTTTCTCTCAGGTCTTTGTCACCATATAAATCAATCATGCTGGAATGTTCCTGTGTTTCCTGCATACTATTTTGTTAAGTTGAAATAGTCCTTTCTTCCCTTACGTTTATAATGTTTAGTAGAACTAAAAAGTGATCTGAAGACAGAGTGAGGTAGAAAATTAAAAGAATGTGACTCTGTGTGAGGCAATTAGGATTTTACTGGAAAATTTCCCTAAACTGAAAATGTTTGGAATCAGATCAGTTCTCAGACTGTTGAATTGCTTGCTTGTATGAGACATAATTCAATGAAGGGAAACCAAAAGTAAATTGAGATCCCTTCTTCTTGGCTTTGATGATTTCAAGTCTTTCTAGTGACCTATCTAAAACATCATTTTGGATGTCATCCGGATCCACATCAAAACACAAAGGCCTTTTGAAGAAAATCGAATCTCTTATTATTTATAAGGTAATGAGGTTAGTTTTTACAAAAACACTTATTTGATTGAATTCATTAATTCTGCAAATACACATCAAACGCTTACCACAAGCACTATGAAGAATGCAAAGATATTCTGTCACGGATCCTTTCGCCAATAAGTCCTTAGTCCTAATGAAGTTAACTAATGTGGAGCAGCGTATAAGTGGGTCTAGAACATGAAAAGATGGTTCGTCAGAAGCCAAAGAGACTCGTCCTCTCATGCAGTCTGATTTATTTTCCTAAATGGGAACCAGTCCCATGACATAAAGCCAGATGAAAAAGGCATGATCTAAAATCAGGAAAGTCAGAAATAGCATAAATATGAGCCACAGTGAGCTTTGCACATAGCTCTGCAACAGAAGCTTCTTTATGGCATATATTTACATGTGCTTTGTCATTTTATCCACGCCCTCGATAAGAACATCATGAGTGTATGCCTCATTACCATTCAAATATCAACGGGAGGCTTTACAGATTCCATCACTTTGTATAGAGACAGCATAAACAGAAGAAATACTTAAACTTTTCTATTTCCACACTACATCCATAAAGAGATTGTTTATCCAGCTAAAATCTTTCATGTGAGACACAAGAGCAGAATAACCAAATACCCAAACCCAATGGCAGGGCTTTG
Source organism: Carlito syrichta (assembly GCF_000164805.1). Lineage (NCBI taxonomy): Eukaryota > Metazoa > Chordata > Mammalia > Primates > Tarsiidae > Carlito > Carlito syrichta. The sequence continues at coordinate 34,835 of NW_007247650.1, forward strand.
TTTCCTCATAGAAATACAGTAATGAATTAACAAGTAAGTGTTCTTGAACTCACTTTGGCTTTTCCACTAGATAAATCAACGATAACACTAAGTCTGTAGCCTTTATCCTTACCCTGCCGTAGCGAGGATCTCCTTAACCGTTACCCAAATCCACCCCAGCTGTCCACCTTGGCTCAAATACTTTACCCCTATGGAGTTAATCACCCACAAAGCCAAAGTTGCAGACTGATCAGTAGGAATCATACATGCCCTAACTCCAGGAATTAAAGAAGAAATTTAACCTAGCATTTTGAATTTTCACTCAATTCAGTAAGTTTAGAAATTCCCAGAAGTAATGAAGCCAAATAAAAGTTGTGCTGTAAAAAAACACTATAACATATAAAACTATTGCTTGTGCAAAATACATGACAGTCATACTCATTTTGACAGTATACTCATTCATGCATTTTAACACACCTTTCAAACTCTATCATGCAGTTCATGGTCCTGAATTAAAGTATGGTATAAAAAGTAAAGTCATTTCAACGTATTTGATATTAACTTGGTAGTAGTCCGTTAAAACTGGTCATAACTCTATGTTTCTGTGGTAAATGGTCTTGGCTCACTTGAATGTCAGAACTGCTATTGAGGCAGGGAGCCCTTCCCCCAAGTCTTATAAGATAAAAGCCTTCCCAAAATAATAAAAGAGTTCTTCTAGCACCATAAGATAAGAACTTTCTTCGATGATACATATTAGAAAGAAATGTGACCCCAATCAGTAATGCACAAGTGTAACTCTGCTGTAAACTTGGCTATGAAATACCCAATTGACCAGTATGTACTAATAAGCAACCCTTATCAGTGGACAAGAAAGCTAAAAATGTATAAAAGGCTATGCTCCCCTGCGCTCAGGGCTTAGCCTTTGGATACAAATCCACTGAACTGGTGCCGCACAAATAAATGCTGTTTCCTGGCAAAGTCGCCTAGGTGTCCTATCTCTTTGTAGAGATTTCCGCTACATTGTAATAAGCATCATCAGTGCTAATAGGTAGGGAAAGACGAGATTTCACCTGAAGATGCTGTTCTTTTGTCTTATTTGAAAGGACACTGTTCCTCCAAAGACCTGAAAGGACTTGAGGTGTTGGGTAAAGCAAACATCGCTGTCACCTCTCAGATACGGCCATTGCTAGGCACCAGCAGGCTTCATGACTTTCACAGCCTAAGAGGGAGAACTTGACAAACCAGTTTAAATGAACTCTGAGCCATGTTATTAGATGGCAACCAAGAGAGGACTGTGAAATGTAGCATGTAGGATCTCACAAGAAAGGAGCAGCAAATTCATTTGAGCCAGAAGAAGGCCAGGGTTGATGTTACTCTTCGCCCAAGATAAATTTGGTCTGTCAGTTATTCTGTAGACAGGGTGCCCGCTCTCCTCCAAGGTCATTTGGATAGAGACGACAGCTCTTCTAGAAAAAACACGTGATAAATCAGCTACTTATACAAAGGAAAAAGATCACACAGTGGAATTTGAGGGAGCATGCGAGGTTCTGAGCTGAGGCCAGAAAATCCCTTGCTAGAGAATCTCATGTGCTAAATAGACATCCCCAAGATCTGAGGACATAAAAGCAGGGTGCTGTATAAAGTTATGGAAAGTCGAGGGGCTAACAGATACATGGAATTACTCACAACAAAGTATTTGTCCCCCAGGTTGGCTGCCATTGAGCTACTTAGGGAACACCAGGGCTGTTTCACTGGGTAGAGTCAAGTGGTTTTGACTCACTGTGGAAAGTCTGGGATCTACTGGCGACCACATGGATAAATCTGGAGGACGCCATGTTTAGTGAAATAAGCCAGGCACAGACAGATACCACATGATCCCATTTATATGTTGAATCTAAAAAGGTGAATTCATGACAGAGAGTAGACTGGTGATCGCGGAGGAGGGGCGTGGGATGTTGGTCAGAGGGTATAACGTTTCAGTTAGATAAAACAAATAAGTTCCAGATATCTATTGTACAACATGGAGACTACAGTTAATAACTCTGTATTGTATTCTTGAAAATTGCCGAGAGTAGATTTTTAAGTGTTCTCGCCACAAAAAAGGTAAATCTATGAAGTAATACACATGTAATTAGCTTGGGTTAGCCATTTCATGTTGTGCATATAATTCAAAACAGCGTGTGATACATGACAAAAATATACAATTTTTTTCCATTTTAAAATAATTAATATAAAAGAAAGAATAAATCTAAGGTCTGAGCTGTCATAAGCCCAATGACAGAGGGAAGATCCATCACTTTAAAGTCCACATGGTATACCAGAAGCAAAGAAGGAAGATTCTGTTGGTCCAGAAAAGCTGGTCAGATTATAGAGAGATGCAGATGGTTTAAAGGTAACATAAGTCTCTGAGATCAGTTAAGTCAAATCTTTGTCTTACAGATGAAAGTGGAACCAAATCAGTGAGACATGACTTGCCCAAAAGTAGCTAGGTAGTGGCAGAAACAAGTCTGGAAAGAATATCCATGCCTCTCTAAGGACAACTCTAATCTCCTTTTCTTTGTAGTTGCCTGATTTTCGATGTAAAACAACTACAAAAGAAATACCTGCTGTTATGGGTTTGTTTCCCCCACATTCTCCTCAAATTCAAAATGCTGCAGTCCTAACCACCAGTTCCTCAGAATGTAACCTTATTTGCAGATAGGGTGCTATACCGAGATAATCCAGTTAATGTGAGTCAGTAAGGTGGACCCTAATCCACCATGACTGGTGTCCTTATAAAAAGGAGAGATTTGGACGCAGATATGCATAGAGGGATAACAATGTGAATAGATAACAGTATAGAAAGAAGATGGCCATCTACTGTTTGTTCTAGGCTGTGGTTCCAGGAGCAGCCTGGTATAAATCCTTCCCTCATAGCCCTCAAAAGGAACTCATTCTGCCAACACCTTGACTTCAAACATCTGACCTCTAGAACTGTGACAGAATAAATTTCTAGTGTTTGGGTCACCCAGTTTGGGGCACTTTGTTACGGCAGCCCCCCCGGAAAAAAATACACCTGCAAACCATGCAGATGTTTATCCAGAAAAGTTAATATTCTCCCTCCACTTTGGCACTATCATGCCCTTTGAGTAACTGTTGTAACCTTTTGGACTGTACTTTTTCACAGCTTTTTCCACACACATTATCTTATTGGTTTATTTTTAATGAATTGTTTGAATGAAATGATACATATAATGAAATTATAGACAATACGCCTTTTTTATTTTAACTAGCAAAATATCCTGAGTGTTCTTCCAGATGGATATCTAGAGTTCTCACTCATGTTTTTAATAGCTACATAATATTCTCTTTTTTTAAACATATGGAGTACAGTTCAGGTTAGTTATACAAGTGGTCATCGTACAGGTAAAGTCTGGGCCTCCCTTTGGTCCCCATTTTGCCTGATTTGAGATCAGGCACCCTAATTGATATTATATCCCTCCCCAATCACCCCAGCAGTATCCCACTACCATCAATCCCTTTCTTACAGTATTATGGTAAATGTTCAGGGTCTACTTATGAGTGAGAACATAGGGTACTCAGTTCTTTGTTTCTGTGATAGATCACTGAGTACGGTAAACTCTAAATCAATTCAAGCCTCAAGATCCATATGGTTGTCCTTCTTTATGGCTGTGTAATATTCCATTTTGTATATGTACCACATTGTTTTTATCCGGTCCAGTTTTGATGGGCAGCACAGTTGGTTTCATGTTTTTGCTATTGTGAATAGTGCTGCAATAAACATGCATATGCAGGTATCTTTTTTATAGAATGATTTGAGTTTTTCTGGGTATATTCTCAGAAAGGGGATTGCTGGGTCATACAGAAGGTCAATGATCATTCTTTTAGAAATCACCACACTATTTTCCAAAGACATTGCACTAGTTTGCATTCCCACCAGCAGTGTAGAAGCATTCCTTTTGCTCTGCATCCTCTCCAGCATCTGTTGTTTGTTTTATTAACGATGGTCATTCTTACTGGGGTTAGGTGGTATCTCGATGTGTTTTTGATTTGCATTTCTCTGATGATGAGTGAGGCTGAGTGCTTTTTATATGTCTGTTGGCTGCCCGTGTATCTTCTTTTGAGAAGTGTTTATTCATATATTTTGGCCACATTTTAATGGGGCTGTTTTTTGTTTTTGTTTTTGTTTTTTCCTTTCATCACATTTGAGTTCCTTGTAGATCCTGGATGTTAGGCCTTTGTCAGATATACAGTTGGCAAATTTTTTTTTCCCATTCTGTGGGCTGTCTCCCCACTCTCTTGATGGTTTCTTTTGCTTTGCAGAAGATTTGCAGTTTGATGAGGTCCCACTTGTCTATCTTATCTCCTATGGCATGGGTACTTGGGATTTTGATCAGGAATTGATTGCCAGTTCCAATTTCCATAAGGGTGTCTCCTGCACTTTCTAAGGTTCTTATATTTGAGGTTTTACCTTTAGATATTTGATCCTTTTAGAGTTGGTTTTTGTGTAGGTGACTAGGTAGGGTCCCATTTCAGTCTCCTGCATGTGGTCAGTCAGTTTTCCCAGCACTATTACTGAATAGGCTCTCCTCTCTCCAGTGGTTGTTGTTGGAGGCTTTGTCAAAGATGAGTTGATTGAGAAATTGAGGTTTTGCTTCCAGAATATCTATCCTGTTCCATCAGTCTGTATGCCTATTTTTGTACCACTTTGTTTCTTTTGTTGAGGATTGTGTTGGCTTTTTGTGGTCATTTATGTTTTCCTATGAATTTCTGTATTGTCATTTCCAGGTCTGAGAAGAATGATATTGGTAATTTAATGGGTATTGCGTTGAATCTGTAGATTGCCTTGGGTAGGATGGGCATGTTAACAATATTGATTCTTCCTATCAGTGAGCATGCAATATTTTTCTGTTTGTTTATTTGACTTCTTTGAGTATTGTTTTATAGTTTTCATTGTAAAGGGCTTTCATTTCTCTGGTTAGAAAGATGCCAAGGTACTTCATTTTTTTGTGACTATTGTGCTTTTTATTTGGTTCTCTATCAGCTTGTTGCTGGTGTATAAGAATGCAACTGTGTTTTGCATATTTATTTTGTAAACTGAAACTTTGCCAAAGTCCTTTATCAGTGAAAGCAGGTTTTGACAGATTCTCGTGGATTTTCAAGGTATACGATCATATTGTCAGCAAAAACAGGTAACTTAACTTCCTTTTTTCCTATTTGGATACCCCTGATTTCCTTCTCTTGTCTAATTGTTCTAGCTAGGACTTCCAACACAATGTAGAACAAGAGGAGTTAGAGTGAACAGCCTTGTCTTGTTCCAGTTTTCAGGGGAAATGTTTCCAGTTTCTGTCCATTTAGCAATATGCCAGCTGGGTGTTTATCGTAGATGGTGATATTTTGAGGTATGTTCCTTCTATGCCTAAGTGTTTGAGGGTTTTTATCAAGAAGGGGTGCTGGATTTTATCAAAAGCTTTTTCTGCATCTTATGATATAATCATGTGGTTCTTGTTTTTTACATCTGTTGATGCATTTAATTATATTTATAGTTTTGCGGATGTTGAACCAGCCCTGCATCCTGGGGATGAAGCCTACTTGGCCATGGTGGATGATTTTTGAGATGTGATGTTGAAAATTTTTGCATCTATGTTCATCAGGATATTGGCTTGTAGTTCTCCTTTTTTGTTGGGTCTTTACTCGGTTTGAGAGTCAGTGTGATGGTAGCTTTGTAAAATAATTTGGGGAGAATTCCGTCTTTCTCAATTCCCTAGAATGCTTTCAATAGGATTGCTATCAGCTCCTCCTTGTACGTTTTGTAGAATTCTGCTAGAAAGCCATCTGGTCCTGGGTTTTGTTTTTTTTTTGTGGGTAGTTTTCTGATGATGGAGCCAATTTCCTGGGTTGTTATTGGCCTATTTAGTGTCTCAATATCTTCTTGTTCCAAACTTGCGGAATTGTGTGATGTCAGAAAGTCCTCCGTTTCAAATAGGTTATCAAGTTTGTTTCCATACAGGTATGTATAGTAATCTCTGATAATCTTTTGCATTTGTCTGGAGTCAGTTGTGATTTGATCTTTTGCATTTCTGATTGTGCATATTTGGACTTTTTCTCAATTTTCCTTGGTCATTCTGGCTAGGGGATCCATCAATCTTGTTATTCTTTCAAAGAACCAACTTTTTGTTTTGTTGATTTTTCCTATGATATTTTTGTTTTCTCGGTTCCATATTTGGGCTATTACTTTGGTGATCTGGATTCTTCTGCTAAATTTAGTGTTTTGATGATCTTGTCTTTCCAGCTTCCTTAAGTGATTTTTTAAGCTGTTAACATATGATCTTTCCATTTTCTTGATGTGTGTTAAAAGAGATAAATTCTCCTCTTAGAACAATTTTCATGGCATCCCAGAGGTTTTGGTAGGATGTTTCTGCATTTTCATTTGTTTCCAGGAATTTTTTAATTTCTGTTTTTGTGTGTTGATCCAGGAGTTGTTCGGCATCATTTTGTTTAGGCTCCATGTTTTTGTGGGTTTGGGGGAATTTTGTTTGTGTTGATATTTATTTTTATTCCGTTGTGCTCTGAGAAGGTGCATGCATGACAGTATTTCAATCTTTTGCAGTTTGTTTATGCTTGATTTATGGCCAAGGATGTGACCAGTCTTAGAGTACATTCCATGTGGTGATGAGTAGAATGTATATTCTGTGGTTGTTGGGTGAAGTATTCTGTAGGTATCTATTAAGTCCATTTGGGCGAGTGTCAAGTTGATGTTCTGGTTTTCTTTGTTAATTTTTTGCCTTGATTATCTATCTAGGGTTTTTAGAGGGGTATTTAAGTCTCCAGCTACAGCAGTATTTGAGTCAATATCTTTTTTTAAGTTTACTTAGTAGGTATTTTATAAAAGTTGGTGCTCCTGTGTTGGGTGCATATATGTTTAGGATAGATATTTCTTGTTGATGGGTTGAAACTTTTATCATTATGCAGTGTCCTTCCATATCTTTTTTAATTCTTGGTAGCTTAAAGGTTTTGTCTGATATTTAGATCTTGACACCTGCCTTCTTTGTGATCCATTTCCATGGAAATTTGTTTCCATGCTCTAACTTTGAGTCTGTGTGCACTTCTTGTGGTGAGATGAGCTTCCTGGATGCAGCAAATAATTGGATTAAGATTTTTTTGTGTGTGTGTGTTGGAGTCTCACTCTGTCACCCAGACTGGAGTGCAGTGGCCGCTCCCGGCCACCACAGCCTCGACCTGCTGGGCTCCGGCGATCCTTCCACCTCATCCTTCCGAGTAGCCGGAATTACAGGCATGCGCTACCACGCCCGGCTGATTTTTTGATTTATTGTAGAGATGAGGTCTCTTTTATCATTATGCTGCCCAGGCGGGTCTCGAACCCACAGACTCAGGCAGTCCGCTCACCTCAGTCTCCCAAAGGTGCAGGATTATAGACTGAGCCACTGAGCCCGGCTTGGATTAAGATTTTTTACCGAGTTTGCCATTCTGTGTCTTTTCAGTGGTGCATTTAGTCCATTCACATTCAGGCTGATTATTGAAACATGATTGTTTATCCCCATCATGAGGTTCTTATAAAGTTTTTTCTTTTTTTGTTTGCTTGTTTTCTTTTAGCTTTTGGGTTGATGAATGTGTTTTTTCAAGGTTGCAGCTGTGATGTATTATCTGTTGATTCTGTGTTCTGCTGTTCTCTTGGGAAGTACGTGGTCATTCTTTTCTTTCTCTCTTCTGTGCTTAATACCTTTTTAAGAATCTCCTGTAGAGCTGGCCTCCTAGGGATTGGATATCTGAGAAGGATTTTAATTCTCCATTGCTGATGAAGCTGTGTGTGGCTGGATAGAAAATTCTTGGTTGAAACAGTTTATCTTTGAAGACTTTGAATATTGGACTGCAGTGCCTTCTAGCTCATAGTGGTTCTGCTGATAGGTCTGCTACTATTCTGATTGATTTTCCCCATAGATTCTGACCTTTCTCTCTTGCTGCCTTTAGAGTGTTTTCTTTTGTGCATACTTTGTATAGGTGAATTACTATGTGACTAGGGGTTGGTCTTCTCATGCAATGGCTTGCAGGGGCTCTCTGTATCTCTTGTGTTTGGCTGGTCACATCTCTTGGAAAACCTTCTGCAATATCTGCTACAAGTTGTTCTCCTTTTCCCTTTCTTCTTTGAGGATACCAATCAGGTATAGGTTCAGTCTCCTGATATAATTGCACATCTTTTGGAGGCTTTGTTCTTATTTTCTAAGTTTTATTTCTGTGTTTTTTATGGGTCAGTTTAATTCCATGTTTTGGTCTTCGAGTTCTGAGAGTCTTTCTTCTACTTGATTAATTCTGCTTTCCATGCTTGTCATCTTGTTATTTCCTGGATGACATTTTTATGGCCAAAATCTCTGTTACAAGTTTTTTTTGCTGCTGCATCTTGTCTTTCTTGAGTTTTATTCACTCTTTCCATCCATTCCCTAATCTCTCTTGTATTCTGGGGCCCGTCGTTATTGACTTCCATTGTTTGGGTTCTGAGGTCTGATTTTTCAGGCATTTTCTCTTTGTAACACTGGGAATTACTTGTGTTCCTCCGCTCATTTTTCCTCATCTGTGACAGATCTCTTTATTTTTTCTTTAGTTCCCCAGTGGCAGTGGAAGAGGTTTTCACTTCTGATGTTAGTTCAGCCCTCTAGTCTTCCCTAATCAGGGCTCTGAATTTTTTCTATTTTGAAACAGAGCCATGGGTGGGAAGCTTTGCTGTCTCTTGTAGTTTTGAGAGTCAAATAAGGTGGAGGATGGAGAGCTAGGATTTAAAACTACTTGCAAATCACAATGTTTGCTGATTGTGGTATGGGTTCCCTGAGACAACTCTCCACAACCACTCTATATGAGTATGCAATGGGTACATGTGTGTACCCCCTGAGTCCAAGATACAGTAATAGCAATGAGGAAAGCAGAGCAAAGTAGAATGAAATGAAATGGAAAAACATTTTAAAATTTAAAAAACACAGAGCAACAAGAGCAGAAAACAAAGCAAAAACAAGCACACACACAAATACACACACACACAAACACACACACCACAAACAAACTGGAATAACAGCAGAGCAAAACAAAACAAAAACCAACAACAACAACAAACAGGAAAATCAAACACACACACAATGAACCAAAAATGAAAGGAGAAGAAAGAGAGGGAAAAAAAGAGAGAGAAAAAAAGGACCCACACACATTATTCACCCACACATTGAACTAAAAAAAGGAAAGCACAAAAAAGCAAAACAAACAAAACAACTGAAGGATGAATGCTCAATCCTTCACATGCACATAAACAGAATACAAAAAAAATGAAAGAAGACAGAGGAAAAAATAAAAAGGGGGTGGGGTGCAGATTGAACCCTCATGTACACATTCATGCACAAAGAAAAAATATAATAAAATCAACAGCAAAAAAGAAAAGCTGCCTTCCTGTGGCAGGTTCTGCAATTGTTCCTCTCTATTGTATCCTGCAGCACTTCAGCCTCATTCACAATCTCCCCAGTGTCCGGCTCAGGTAAAAAAGAGAGGGCATCGAGACCCGCCTGGGCAGCGAGACCTCATCTCTACAATAAATCAAAAAAAATCAGCCAGGCGTGGTAGCACGGGCCTGTAATTCCGGCTACTCCGAAGGCTGAGGCGGAATGACCGCCGGAGCCCAGCAGGTCGAGGCTGCGGTGGCCGGGAGCTGCCACTGCCCTCCAGTCTGGGTGACAGAGTGAGACTCTGACTCAAAAATAAATAAATAAAAAATAAAAAAAGGAGGGGGCAGTGAGGGTGAATGAGACTTCAGTCCACCACTCTTCCTCTAGTATGATCAGAGGATGCCCTCCAGTGGGGAGGTGCAGGATTGTCTCTTCCCCATGTACTGGCAGAGGGCACCCCAGCCAGGCTTATCCTTCCTCCTGGAGTGAAATCCTGTTGCAGCTGATATCCAGGCTTTGCCTGGGTTTGTCCTCTCAGTCACGCTCCAGCTGTGTGGGTCTGACTTCAGAGGATTGCTGGGGAGAAGGAGGTTGGAGGAGACCCGGACTCACCACTGATCTCTTTGGAGGTCTTCCTTGTCCTTTTCTGGTCACATCCTTTGTCCCAGCTGAGTCAAGGAGGGGGGTGGATTACTCGAGACTCAGTCCTCATCCAAACCTCCAGAGTTTGGGATATTCCCTCTGTGTCATGATCAACACCTGAGTAGTTAATCCACCAGACACAAAGATTGGGTCGGGTCTGTTGTTCCATGGTGAGCAACCCAGAGCACTTCCTGCCCCATTTTCAAGATGGTGGCAGGATGTCTCTTTCATCGTCTCCTGTGGGGCTCTGCCTCTGGGATCCTTCACTGTGCTCCCTCCATAGCCCTTGCTGCCAGAATCTGGCCAAGCCCTGCAGCGGTGAGGCAGAGCCTGAAACTGGCAGTCTCTCCTGGCAGCTTCTTCCCAGGAAGACCTTTGTTGATTGTTTAAAATGGCCCTCAGTTTCTCTGCCCTGGGAAGTGCTAGGGACCAAGTAGAGCAGCTGTGGCACCAGCCACTTAACCAGGAGATCCCTGGTCATTCGTTCCCAAGTCCCTACTCAGTCAGCCACTTACACACTCGCTTACCAACATACATGCAAAATGTTCCATACTCTCACTCACTTACACTTGAACTCAGTCCAACTGGCTCCACCACCATCCTCCCATAATATTCAATCTTATGCAGGCATCATTCTTTTGTTCGTTAACAATCAGGATGTTTTGGGTTCTGTACAGATGATGCTTCAGTGAACATTCTTGGACACATATACTATGTGTTTTCCATTTGAGAACACAGAATTCTTAAATTAGAATTTCTCATTCAAGAATGATATGCATTTCTTATTCATTAATGCCCCTCTTCAACCAATTATCATAAAATTCTCAGCTAACCGCTATACATAAACTTAAACAATTATTTGAAGAGAGCTGTGGTCACAGAGAACCTGATGAGACCCTTGGATGGAGGTCTTTGTTGCATTCTGATAGATCAGGAGAAATATAAATCATGACCACTCTATTCTCAGCTACACAGAAGTAAGTCCCTTCACACATTCCTTTTTCCCTGCTATCAAGGGAATGTGGCCCACTCAAGCCATTGGTTTCCAATAGGGCCATCTCATCACTTCTTTAGGAATTTTTAAGGCAACTCAGAAATGCCAGGGAAAAGGCAAAACTTAAGTTGATGGATGCTAGCTGGTGATTCTTTCAACTAGTCATTTTCTTGTTCTTGCAAAAAGTGTGGCAAAGATCTCTGTTCCTCTACTCCCAGTCTCAATGAGCCAGATGATACTTCTGAACCCTGTTAAAAAAAAAAAGTGGACATGGTCAGGTTTTTCGCCTACGGAGGACTCTGCTGGTGACCTCATGGGAGAGTTGGCAGGAAAAGATTTCAGGCAAAAACCATAATTCTGAGGCCAGTATTGTGGCAACTCTGCTGAAGTCAGGGCTCATGGAAGAAAGTGGCACGCATAAAGCATTTCTAGTGCTGAGCAAATTGGCCATGACTTACTATGCAGATCTGCAGGAAAATGAACAAATAACGTTGAGCTTGAAGAATGCACTGGGCTTGCAAATGCTTTTGGCATGTCAACACAAGCTGAGATTGGCACCTCCAGAAGAGTGACTCATCTCTGGAAGATTGCTCATGTATTCCTTTTTTAAAAAATGAGACTTTAGGATGAAATTCAATCATAAATCATTCATTGGGGTTTTTTTCTTTTCCATTTTATTTCAGAATATTCTCCTGGTCTGGTCATGTCTCAAGTGAATTTCTCCCTGGTCCCATCATTTACAAATGCAGACAATTCTCAGTGAAAGAGCAGGACACTGTGGGATTTCCCCTCCTTAAGGGATGTCACTCTGGTCCTCGGTTGCTGTCCCCTTTCTAGGCCAGTAATATCTTCAGCCCAATTAAGGCTGTATAAGTTGGCCTTTATTCACATTTAAAAAATAAAGCCATCTCCACATAAAATTTGTAAGAGTAATTTTTTTCCTACCACCACACCTCGAACACACAAAGATTTTCCTCTATGAAATGACTGCACATTTTATACTCTCTATTTATGTCTCATTGTAAACTATTTGTTGGTTTATAGACCTTGGGTCCTCTAGGAAATATCACAAATCCTTATTATACTCCTTGGTATTAAATTTGGTGTTAGAATCTCTGATTTATTTGCCATGCTAACTCACATGTATACAGACATCTCTCTTAAAACTACTTTAAATTCAAGAACCAAAAAAACAAAAAATGGTTCACACTACAGTTCTAGCCTTGAAGTTCACTGCAGCTACATTATCGACAATAGTAAAGATGATGATGACAAAGAAAAAGAAAATGTTTTTAGTTAGTTGTTTCCTCATTTTGTTGACTTCTCCTTACACAAAAAATAAAATGAAGAGACCAGAAAAGTACAGTTTCAGAAGCCTGTCAAAGACAAGTGTAGGTAGATATCCTTTCTCAGTGAATATACTAATCTTCTTCAAATGAAGGAATAAATCAATCAACATGAAGTGACTGTGAAGTCCAATAAACAAGGCAATAAATAATGATCATCTCATGAATGCAGATTAAAGACTCAGCCCAAGGACATTCTTTTTTATAAGTTCTCAGTTTTCCAAGGAATGCAAATATTTTAAAAATTCTCCATGAGTTTATGTTGTGATGTGTTTTCTAACTGCCACAAAAAATTGTTCCGATGGAAATTCATACAAAGAAAAATTTAATCATTCAGGTTTTTTTTAGAGAGAATCTGATTACATGAGTATTATTCTAATGTTTTTTGAAGATGTCAAACTCCCAATTGCTCTCCTTTTAATAATCTTAGATACCATAGTATTGCTGAAAACAAAACTACAGAAGAGAAAAAGCACTTTTCTCATTTGGCATTTTCAAAATACTGAAATACTTAAAAGATGTTTAACAAGAATGATTAAGATCTATTCAAAAATCTATTACTAGATGTGAAATGCACATTGTATGTATGAAAAGCCAATCAGAATTAACTTAATTCTTCCTCGGTACAATCTAAAAACATTATCATGTTCTTATTATGTGCAAAGCACAATGCTAAGCAACAAAGAGGAAGGAAGCAATATGGCATGACCCCTGCCCTCAAGGACCTTCCAAATCAACTCACCTTATTTTTCTTTTACATGAACTAAATTGTCTTTAATTTTCAAAGTAGAAAGAAACTTTGAATAATAGTTTCTGTATTAAGGCTCACATAAATCACATGTTTAGTTCTCGTGCTCAAGAATTAGAGAAAGATAACCACTGAAAACAATCCGCATGTTCTTAGATAAAGTATACCTATGTGTAGGGTTGTCTAGATCAACAAAAATGTTGCTTTTAAAAATCAAGATAAGCCGGGCTCCGTGGTGGTTCAGCCTGTAATTCCACGCTTTGGGAGGCTGAGGTGAGTGGATTGCCTGAGCCCGTGGGTTCGAGACCCGTCTGGGCAACTTGCGGAGACCTCATCGCTACAGTAAATCAAAAAATTAACCAGGCGTGGTAGCGTTCGCCTGTAGTTCCAGCTACTAGGAGGGCTGAGGCAGAAGGATCGCCGGAGCCCAGCAGATCGAGGTTGCGGTGGCTGGGAGTGTGCCACTGCACTCCAGTCTTGGAGGCAGAGTGAGACTCCGACTCAAAAAAAAAAAAAAATCAAGATAGGGTGGCATATTTAGAAAAGATTATAATGTGGTTTAATCTTTACTCTTGGTTGGACACGAAGAGTATTTTGAAATTATTCTAGAAGCAATAATGCAAAGAAAGAATCTGATGCAATCTATTCATGAAAAGAGTATCAAGAAAGTGATTAATTACGCAGTTTAAAGCATAAAAACACGCAAATAAAAATATGGTTAAATCACACAATATTAATATCATTAAACTTCCATTGAGGCCAGGCTCGGTGGCTCAACCTGTAATCCCAGCGCTTGGAGGCCAAGGCGAGTGGATTGCCTGAGCCTGAGGGTTCGAGACCCACCTGGGCAACTTGGTGAGAACTCGTCTCTACAATAAATCAAAAACTAGCCGGGCGTGGTAGCGCGGTGCCTGTAGTTCCAGATCCTTGGAAGGCTGAGGCGGAAGGACCGCCGGAGCCCAGCAGGTCCAGGCTGCGGTGGCCCGGAGCGTGCCACTGCACTCCAGTCTGGGCGACAGAGTGAGACTTGGACTCAAAAAAAAAATTCCGTTGAGGGTTTTTTCTGAAGAATAATTTTTAACAACCTACATAGCACTTGTACACAGTGAATTAGAGATTACCTTTTAAAATTTTGAAATTATGAAGGCCATTGTTAACAGATCATTCCAGGATAGTTTAATAGATAAACCGAAGACACGTTGAAATAAGGTGATTATAATTTACTTTCCATGGTTAGAATTTCCAAAGTCTTTGGGTCCTGTAGGTTTGTAGAATTGCAGCTCTTGACATGTTGTAAAACGATCTTCCACATGGATTTGAAACTGCCTACAAACAGCTCCCAAAGAGCACCGATTCGTAGGTCGACTTCAAACTAAAAAGTGGTTGTTAATTTTATGCTAAATGAATCTGTCCTTGGTTCTGTTCTGTTCAGATATTAAGTGACTTGTATGAAGGCATAGATGATCTGCTTGTCGGTCCATAGATGACAGAGGAGCAGATCGCAACTCTGCTGGTTGAGCAAGTAAAGAGTCAGTGGCTCTCAGCTGGGTAGAATGATGTGTTGGATTACATGGAAATAAACAGGACAAATGTATCAGTGTGGCACATGAGTTTATGAAAATGCATGAGTACAGAAGAAGGATGGTACAGCAAGCTTACAGTACGGTCTCGTAAATTGCACTCCTAATATCAAAGCAAGCAGGCAGGTGTGAGGAGGAACCAATATATATTAAATTCCTTGAGCTCCTAACCATGGGCATCAGAGAGACATAGTCACCATCAGTATTTCCATTTCACAGAGATACAGAGACTTCATTTCCCCCCATGTCGTACAGATTACAAGAAGTGAATCTGGGGTTGGAGCTTATAGCAGTCTAACTGCAAAGTACTTCTCTTTTTCTTTTCTTAAAATAAATTTAAACTTTATTTTTTATATTTATTTATTTACTATTTTAATTTTTGTTATACAGATGGGTACGTTTCAGGTTTAGGTACACAAACATTGATCGTGCAGATACCCTTGTTGATGAGGGATGCCCCTCCCTGACCCAGCAGTTTCCCCCAACTGCCAGTCCCACCTCCCCTCCCCAACTTGGATGAATTTGGAGTCGATCATACTCAGTGATTTATCACAGAAACAAAGAGCAGAGTTTCATATATACTTCTCTTTTGCAATCCATCATCGTGTAAATATACTGTTATAACTAATGCAACATTGGGTTCCATTAACAAAAGTACAATGTCAGAACAAAGGAAGTAGTAGTCTTTTTCTAGTATGTGCTGGTCAGATCATTTATGGAAATCTAACGTAGAGAGTGAAGCACATATGCAACATTCATCAAAACAAAAAGTAGGAGCATATTTATACAACGAAAGGATACTCAGTACTAATTTGGAACAAATTAATGGCATGCGCAATAACATAGGTGAAAGTCAAAAAATGTCATGTTGAGCAAAAGAAGCCAAGCAGGAGTACATGCTGCTTGATTACGGTAATATGAAGTTCATTAAAAGACAGAACTCATCTACAGTGATAGAAATCAGAACAGCAGTTTGCTCCAGAGGGTTGCCTGGAAAGGCACATACAGGAATGTTTTGGGATAAGGAAAATGTTTTATATCTTCATTGGAATGTTGGTCACAGAGGCGTATACTGTTGTCAGACTCACCACACTGTACACATAAGATGTGTGCATTCTCTTACGTGAAGAGTATACCCCAATTCAAAGAAAAAGTATTGCATACAAAGTGGAGACTGTGGAAATGCAAATAGACAGTGAAGCCTCAGAAAATCATGGCCTATGTGAAACACACAATCTAGGAAATATTATTTGCAAACATTTATTTTATTAGCAGGAAGACCAGGAAAAAGGAAATAGAATGAGACATGACAGTCAAGTTAAAAATGATACCATTTCATAATGGAGAAAAGGAGATAGTCCTAAGTACTTTTTAGGGAGTATAATTAGGATGGATAAGTAGAAATTGTACCTCAAGATAAGAATTCTGTATGGTTGAAGCAATGCAAATGTGAAATTATCTGCCAATGAAATTATAAACGTCCCAGTGCCCAAGGTGCAGGGGAAGTTGAGTAACCTCCTCAGGCAGTTCTCCCAGTGCTGTTCTCTCAGTGCTGAAGTCCCCTGCTTCTGTGTCCTGAAACACATTTTGAGCCTACGTGAATGAAGCTCACATCTTACACAGCGTCTGAACTCTCACCTCCATGCTCATTCTAATTACTACACTTAGGACATACAAGCACCCCATGTCCACAAGTCCATGAGCCATTGACTGACAGAAGCAAACTTCACCCAATTTTGTCCACTTCAACCCTACCACTTGCTCTAATCTCAGATCCTAAAAAAAGAACAGTGATAAAATACCTTTACACTCTCAGGCTTGGGAAATGTCTTAACCTTTGTTGAATCAAAATAACATTCTTTATTCAGCTATTTCCCACTATTTATTAATGAAAGCCTACACATATCCAGCATGCCCTGGGCACCTGAGATACATTAAAAAAGAAAAAAGACAGCAATCCTCATCTTGGTGGATCTTACATTCCTCTTAGTTGACGTCAAGTGGTTTAGAACAGGAACGTCTCTGTTCTTCAGACCTATGCCCCTGGTGTTGAACTCTGCTGGACATACAGTGGGTAATTAATAAATACCCATTAACTTAACTCAATGCGAGTAACTCATGTAGTGTGGATATATAAAAGCCAGAGGGAAGAGGGAGACATGGTTTACCCAAGATTTAGACAGAGTATTTTGCTACTCAGTCCATGGAAAATCTCTGTTAGATGTCAGATGGTTGACAAAATGCTCGTTTTCACCCTTGCTCCTAAACCTCAATAATAAACCAATGCACTGTGGCTCAATGGATTTACTCTGAATTTATAATTAGGCTAATGCTATGCCCCAGAGGGACTCCATGAGCCTTGATAGAGCTTAACAAAATTGACTTCAATAAAATAAAAGGAATGATGTTACTGAGCTAGATCCAATAAATCACTGAGTCGTTAATTTATAATTTCAGGGACAGGGATACAATTATTCACAATGGATATTTTTAAATCAGATGAGAAGCCCAGGTAGCAAATTCGGAATGCAACAAATCCTTCTAGAGTAAAAATACAAAATACAGTCTCAGTGGCAATATCTTCAGGGAGTTGCCATTAACTTCACTTAATGAGCCAAGATAAAATGCTTTAAGTATACACCAGTTCAAGAAGTTAAATTAATTAGGCCTGCTGAAACACTAGCCCTAAACTTTCCAGATTGTTTCTCAAAGGAAAACTATGTATTTGCTACACATATACCAGAGGTGGAAGTTCAAAGGAAATATCATATAAATTATGCATATATGAGGATAAGACTCACCAATTCTATTGGTAGTTCCCTGTCTATCCACTTCCTCCATGTGCAATAAATCTTAGCTCCTTCTGGTCTCCTTTTTTTCATCCATATACTACTTTTCTTTGGTCTCTAGTTACTGCCTGCCGCATGGAGTCTTGTTAAATTTTCAACAGAAAAACATAAAATACATTTTCTCAAAGATCTAAAGACATCAGAGAGGGGTGAGTGAGTGAGTATATCTGCAAATCGACACATTAAGACATTTGGGGAGAGGATGAAAAGAAGGAGGAAAAGCAAAACAATGTAGAACATTTTACCCTAAAGTGATCCTAGCAAGTAAGGGACTATGTCAAAAAACGGAAGCGCTATACAAAAAAGCACAATGGCCACTTGCAGGAAGGGAAATTCATGGGAGGAGTACACAGCAGAAAACAGCTCCGGGATTGATCAGAAAATCCACAGCTACTTGACATTTGGGAAACTTCACATTTGAGTAATGTATTGCAACCTAGCTAAATGTTTAAACTAAACCTCACAGTGGAAATACAGATAACAAGGCAATAAAATCTGTTTCCTAAGAGTGGGCCTGAAACATAATTTTATTTGCCTTTGGCAACTTTTCCTAAGTCACCCTGTATCATCGAAGTCACCATGTATTATGCGCAATGAATCCAAGAAGGTGAAATGCTTGGAGGGAACTGTCACTGGCTCTGTGGCCTTCCCCTGGGCAGGTGATATTCTGATAAAGTGGCAATATCAGTGTCTGACGAGTTGCAACATCAACATTAGAGTTTTGAATGGGGAAAACTTGTAAATAGAAACTGGGGAATATATACTTATACACAGAAAAGCAAGAGGTGTGATGGAAAATGTGAAGATACCTCAATACCTATAAAAAAATACTTGAGAGGGAAGAAAAAGTGAAATCAGGCTAAAGAAAGACAGCCAATTAAAACTTTTAACTGAGCAAGTCATTTTTCTAGAGAAAGACAAAAGGAATCACTTACCACCATGCTTAACATTGACTTTTCACATCCTGAAAAGAGAAGAGTTTTAATATAATTTGACACATATCTAAATGTTACGTGCAAGGCACTATGCTAGGTGCCGTCAGGATGCATAAACAGGTTTTAAACATGAAATGTGCCTTGGAAGATTTTGCAGCGTGGCAGGGGATTTAGGCACAGACAGATCCCAACTTACCAGGAGCACACAATCCTAAAATGTCAATCGTGAGCTCATTCTTTGAAGCATGGAGGAATTCCCATGGGGAAAATCAAGGAATGGAGGAAACAATAGACGTAGTTCCTGAATTCTGCGTTTCCTGAATGAAAAAATTCAGGCTATAAGAGGGAATGAATCCCGCGCCTTTGGGGGGCTGAGGTGAATGGATTGCCTGAGCCCGTGGGTTCGAGACCCGCCTGGGCA
>NW_007247650.1:54064-69464 GCF_000164805.1 Carlito syrichta
TTTAAATAAGTTTTGCATTTCAGTTTTTACTTGGTAGAATTTTCTTTTCTCCCTACTCACAAGTAAGAAGCATAAAATTCCCCCTCAAATTTTCAAAATGGACACAACAGTGACAGATGTATTTACCTCCAACAATTCTTCAGCCTGTAGTGATGAAGAGAAGGAGAGAGCGTGCGTGCTAGGCAGCGGGTTCCCCACTAAGTGTAGGTGAATAAGAGGTCAGTTTTCGTTGCGCCTGCTGTGGCCCGGAAGAAAAACCCAAGAAGACTCGGCTTAAGAAAAATGAGAAACAGAGAACAGAGTGCCATATGCTCTCACTCACAAGCGGACCTTGAACAATTGTAATACATAATGATACGTAAGAAAGGGATTGGCAGTAGTGGGAAACTCTCAAGGAAGGGAGGTGGGTTTGGCAGTTGAGAGAAACTGCTGGGGAGGGAGGGGCACACCTCATCAACAAGGGTACCTGCAGCGTCGGCGTTTGTATACCTAAGCCTGAATTTACCCCACATCTTTATAATTGAAAAAAAAAGCCATGGTCTAGCAATTGCCAGGACTGAGCAAATGGTTACATGACTCTCATGGATCAGGCATCAGAAGAGGAGCCCCCTCTGCACTTGGAGGAGGTGGGCTTCTCCTAGGCTGCTCCCCTGTCCTCTGTGACTCTCGTGTTTGCTTAGTGAGCATTGTAGGAACCAGGTTAGTAAAGGCTGCCTTTACTCAAACGTGTGCTTGGCGCTCCAGAAAAGCAGATACAACCCAGTATCTGATAGACTGGCTCTTTACCACCACCAAGTCTGGTTCCTACACTGTTTCAGGTCCTTGATGATTCCTAGTTCTGTGGATTCCTCACGGTCTGTGGAGGAAGAGTCAATGCAACCAGAGCTCAGATGAATCCATACCGGGCTGTGCTTAAACTGGCCTCGGTAAAGGAGGCACCTCCTGAGGAAGGAAGAGTGTCATCCCCATTTCCTGGAGATCATGAACCCCCTGAAGACTTAACTTAATGATGTCTGCTATTGCATATTTGGCCCTTAATTAATGGGAGGAATGAATAAAGACCAATGATTCCTTAAAAAAAAAAGAAAAGAAAGAAAAAGAAAAATGAGAACCCACATCAGTGAGGTTCTCTCTCAACAGCAAGATTTTGGGACTTCCTTATTCCAAGTTTATTTATCCCCCACTACTCAAGTTCTGCTGCTGCTGACAAATGCTACAGAACCACCACAGAAGAGGAGCTGCTTAGACTCAAGACACACAGTGGAGTGTGTCTCTTCCTTGGAGAATTGAGGCCGGGTATACGCGTGTTTTGAGTTTATGTATTCTAAACTTACATTCCTCTTTTGCAAAATAGCAATAAACAGAATTGAAATTAGTACCATGAGATCAGAGACATAAATTGAGTTGTGCTGTTATAATGTTACTTCTACATAGCTCCCTAGGGATTTATGTTTAATCTATTGATTCTGTTTTATTTTTTTAATTTTTATTTTAAAGATGTGAGGTACAATTCAGAGTTAGGTATGCAAACGGTCATTGTACAGGTGGGCATATGTTTTTACCAGATGTTACTCACATGCCTAGAACACAATACTCAAGTGGCCACAAAGGCACCGTCTACCCCTAAGGTGTCTGTGCAAATAAGAAAAATGAGCTCTTTACTCAAGAGACGTTATATCCCTCTATAGCAAAATTATTGTAGTAGAATTACTATTTCTTTTTTTTTTTTTTTTTTGAGTTGGAGTCTCACTCTGTCGCCCAGACTGGAGTGCAGTGGCCGCTCCCGGCCACCGCAGCCTCGACCTGCCGGGCTCCGGCGATCCTTCTGCCTCAGCCTTCCAAGTAGCTGGAACTACAGGCATGCGCTACTACACCCAGCTAGTTTTTGATTTATTGTAGAGATGAGGTCTTGCCAAGTTGCCCAGGCGGGTCTCGAACCCGCGGGCTCAGGCAATCCACTCACCTCAGCCTCCCAAAGGCTCAGGATTACAGGCTGAGCCACCGACCCCGGCTTAGAATTACTATTTCAAAACATCTCCGGGAACGTCTCCTATTTGTTTTGTATCAACAACAGCTAAGATGCAAATGGCTTTTCTTTAGAGGTGGTGCCGTTGCGCGTGCATGGCACAAACCGAACAGATCAGCCACAGCCATGAATGTGGGAGAAATCAGAACTGAGACATCAGAATACCCCGTGGTCAGAAACAGAAGTCCCAGTGCCAAGAGTTCAGCCATAACAGTGTCTCGCATTTTAGTTTGGGTGGTTAGTAATTTTTTAACCGGACTCTTAAAGATCCAAGTAATAAATATAGCAAAGAGTACATGGATTTTCCAATTGTTCAATATAAGCCCACCTGGAAAGAAGCAAAATGAGTAAGAGGCTGTATCATTAAACTGGCTAAGAGATGATGATGACTTTGGGGAGAAAGGAAGAGAAAAGCAGTTTGTCATTAGAAAATTGGACTTACCCGAAGGGGTTTTGTTTTGTTTTGTTTTGTTTTGTTTTGTTTGACTTGGAGTCACACTCTGTCACCAGGCTGGAGTGCAGTGGCATGCTTACGGTCACCACAGCCTCAATCTGGTAGGCTCAGGTGATCCTTCCACCTCAGTCTTCCAAGTAGCTGAAACTACAGGTAGCTGGAACTACAGGTGCATGCCACCACAACCAGGTAGTTTGTGATTTGTCATCGAGACAAGGTTGCCCAGAATGGTCTCGAACCCCTGGACGCTGGCACTGCTCTCACCTCCACCTCCCAAAGTGCTGAGATTACAGGCATGAGCCACCGCACCCAACCACCTGAAGGGTTGCTTTGTCCACACTACCTTTACTTTCCATGGCATTTGCCTTTCCAATCTGAATGTATCTGCTTCCCCAAATCCACAATGGTTTTCGCAGCAGATATTAGAAGTTATAGACCTCAGAGCCAAGTAAAGCTAAGGGAGACCAAATGCATCCATCAACCGTTACAATGTGCATTTTACAAACTGACTTCATAAGTACATGTCAAAAGATAATTGGAAGAAAGAAATGAGGTGAAAGGGACAGAGTTTGTGTAAAATAGAAGCAGAGTTAGATACTGTGACCATCTCTTACACGATGGACTAGGTTTTAAAATTAGTCTTAATCTTTTGGCTGAAGTATTTATTGAATGAATGAGTGAGAGAACAAATGAGGTTATGACGATACCAATCAACCATTAAGAAGTTGGCTTTGGAACGTTTCAGTTGCAATCGTCCGTTGCCACAGATTGTCACACAACTGACTTAAGTAACTAGAGCAGCAAGCAGTGAGTATGCGGAAACAAACCTCAGTCCTGCACTCACCTATCTGAGACTAAACTTTAGTTGCCTTGGCCTGACACAGAAACACCGTGAGACTTGGGAAATAAAGACAAAATCAATTCTGCGTAAAGAAAACAACTGACATGAATTGATGTTGAAAAGTATAAATCGTGATGTAACTGTTAATACAAGAAAAGTGATTTAAATTAAGAACTTTGTCTTTACTACATAATAAAATGTAGGGAACACAGGGCTTCCATGGTGGCATCACATTATTAGGTACCAGGATGTTTCTAGTTTTCTACTGCTTATTCCTAACATGTGTCTCTCAACTTTATACTCCAAAATAGAAATCCACCAGAAGCTTCCTCTTTCTAATCCATCTGCCCAGAGAGATACTCTTTTTCCTAATTCAGAGAAAGTCATTGCCCTAACAAACCTCATGTCTAAAGAATAATCTGGATCCAAGGTGAGTTACCATTTCATTTCATTAGTAAGCATCAACATAAAATAGCAGAAAAGTGACACTCTTTGCTTAACCATGTTTATTGTGTGTAAAACTTTGTGGATAATTGTTTAACAAGATAAATTATGCTACCCATACACAGGAACAGAGCATGAAAAGGAAATTAAGGAGTTTTATATCCTTGGTTTTTACTTATTGAGAATTCAGTGCTGAGGATGTTAAAGCAACGTGATGAAAGACCCGTGGGATCTCGAGCTTGAACCTCTGAATTGCACTCCAGCTCTGACTACTAGATGCGTGATTTAGAGCAAGTCACTCGGATTCTAGGTGATTCTGTTTCGTCCACGGTAAAATGAAATAAGAATCGTATATACCACAAGTTTCCAGAGAGATTGAATATATTCATGTAAGGAGCTCACCAGAGGAAGAATTCAATAAACGTTAGGTACTATTTACTCACTCATTCACTCAATACATATTTCAGCCAAAAAGATGAAGGCTATACCTACAACCGAACACTATCAAAATTTGAGTAACCAAGTTTTCCAAATAGGTGGCAATTTTAAGAGCATAAACAGGAGGAAACGTGAGCAGAAGACATAAATTCTGCCTTCCAAAGTTGTCTGCATCAAGATTTCTGACAATAAAAATTAAAAGTTTTAGAATGTTTTGGTTAACTACAGATATTTAAGGTCATTAACTTGAATGCAATGAATTTCCAGCATTAAATTTTTTGAGTTTCAATCTTATTCTAACTAAAAAAAGAAAACAAAAACTCATGAGACTATCTTTGTTTCTTCTCAAACAACCCAAAAGAAACTTTTAAACCACAACTTAATAATACCCACCAAAATAAAAAGCCTGTAAGCTCTTGCATCCAATATTTCACTTTCAGTACCCTGTTCTACATAAAATTCGTGCCCCAAAGTGCAAGATAAATTCACAAAGCATTAATTATAATAATTTGCTATAGACATTTTTAAATAGGAAAGTGAACAAAACAGGATAACGAGCATCCGTGTATCTACCCCTCAATTTTAATTTTTCTTGAGTCCCACCTACTTGCTCTCTACACCGAAAAATATTTTAGAGCAAATTACAGAATCATATCTTTTTTGTCACATTATTTCAATAAGTTTCTTGAGGCATAATGGACATACCACCAATCACATACGTCCAGAATGAACAATTGGTTAAGTTTCACAGTTAATGTTTGCCCTGTGAACTGTGCAGATCCACTCATACCCAGCCTCCTCTGTCTCTACCACGCCTGACGCAGGGAGAAACCCCCTCCTCTGGCCCCTCTTCCTAAGCCTACTTAGCATGAAGATGACAAGGTTTTAAAGACCTTTATAATTATCCATTTCCATTTAAGAAAGAGTAAATATACTTTCTCTTTCTTATAATTCTTGACAACATATTCTTTTCTCTAGCTTGCGTTATTGTAAGGATGCAGCATATAATACATATACCGTATAAAATATGGTTAATAGACTGTGTTATCTGTAAGGCTTCTAACCAACAGTGGGCTGTTAGGAATTAAGTTTTTCGTGCATCGAAAGCATCATACACAGATTGTCCGCTGTGTGGGGATTGAGGATAGGCCTCCCTAATCCCCGTGCTATTTAAGGGACAACTGTATATACCTTGGAAATAATCACAGTGTAGGCAATGAACAAATACATCATCTCCAGAAGAATCCTCTTAAACCTCTTCCCCTCCCAACGAGGCAGCCACTGATCTATTAATATTTGCTATCCCTTTAGATTAATCTGCATATTCTGGATTTTACATAAATGGAATCCTATTACATGTACTCTTTTTGTCCATTTTAGGATATTACTAAGCATAATTATTCTGAAACTCATCAATGTTATTGTGTGTATCAATACGTCATTCATTTTACTGTGGGGTAGTATTCCATTTTTTGGATCTAGTTTTTGTTTATCTAGTCACCTATTGGAGGATACTTGGGCTGTCTCCAGACTTTGGCTCTCACCATTTAAGCTGCTATGAATATTCATCTACAAGTTTTGTATAGATTTATGCTTTCATTGCTCTTGGAGAAATATCTAGGAGTGGCAATGTCACATAGTAAACATATTTTTTTCAAAAATTCCATATACTTTTTCCCGAAGTGGTCATGCTTTTTACATTTCTATCAGCAATGTAAAAAAGGTCCAGTTAGTTGTTCTACATCTCACAAATACTTGGTATGATCAGTCCTTTTAATTTTAGACATTCTAATAATGTATGGTGATTTTATTTTGCATTTTATGTTTTTTATGTTTTATATATCTTTATTTTGCATTATATATTAATGTTGACCTTTTTTTCTTGTGCTTAGTTCTCATTCATTTATATTTTTGATGAAGTGTATGCTTGAATCTTTTATCCATTTTTTTTTTGTTGAGTTGGAGTCTCACTCTGTCGCCCAGACTGGAGTGCAGTGGCCGCTCCCGGTCACCGCAGCCTCGACCCGCTGGGCTCCGGCGATCCTTCCGCCTCAGCCTTCCAAGGAGCCAGAATTACAGGCATGCGCTACCACGCCCGGCTGATTTTTTTAATTTATTGTAGAGATGAGGTCTCGCTGCCCAGGCGGGTCTCGAACCCGCGGGCTCAGGCGGTCCACTCACCTCAGCCTCCCAAAGGCGTGGGATTACAGGCTGAGCCACCGAGCCCGGCTTTTATCCATTTTGAATTAGGTAGTTTGTTTTCTGTGTTGAGAGTTATCTATGTATTCAGGATAGAATTCCTTTACCAGACATGTGATTTGTAATTATTTTGTGTCAATCCATAAATTGGTTTTTCCTTCTCTTAAAATGGTCTTTCAAACAGCAGAAGCTCTTAATTTTGATAAAATCTAACTTTCCAATGTTTTATTTTATGGATTGTGCTTTTGGTGTCATAAATAAGAAGTCTTTCCTTAACCTTGAAGTCACAAGGACTTCTCTTTTGTAATTTCTTCTAGATATTTTGCAGTTTTAGGTTTTACATTCGTCTATGATGCACTTAAAGTTAACTGTTTTCTATACTTTGAGTTCATCATTTGCATGTGAATCTCTAACTTATTGAAAAGACCCTGCTTTCTTCACTGACTAGCCTTTGCACTAATGCTGAAATTTAATTGTGGGTGCATTTGTTGCCGGACTCTCCTCCACCTGATCTAGTTCTCCTCCCTGACACCAGTCTCATTCTGCTTTGAGGCTAGGTGGTGTAAGTCCTTCAACTTTGTTCTTTTTTCAAAGTTGTCTTGGCAAGTCTAGGTTATTTACATTCCATATGAACTTTAGAATGAACTCATTTGTAGAAGTCCCTGCTTACATTTTTATTATTGAATCTATTGATCAGCTTGGAAACATCAGGACCTTAAAAAATATTGACTTTTTCAGCTCATGAACATGGTACCTGTCTTTATTTATTTTAGGTCTTCTTTCATCTCACCAAGCAATGAGTTGTGGTTTTCAGTGTGTAAGTCTTGCGTGTCTTTTGCCAGGTTGATCCCCAAGTATTTCATATTTTCGATGCTATTAAAAATACTACTGTTTTGCAAAATCAGTTTTCCCACTCTTTATTTCTGATATTTAAAAATACAATAAATTTATATTTTGCTTTTACATCCTGTAAGCTTGGCTAAACTCACTATTCTAAAAGATTTTTTCAGATTCCATAAGATTTCTTGCTTAGACTCCAATGCCACCTGCAAATAAGGACAGTTTTACTCCTTTCTTTCCAAAATGAATCCCTTTTATTTCTTTTCCTTGCATTATTGCCATAGCTGGAACCTTCATTGCAATAATAAGTCCAAGTGGTGAGAGTAAACATCTTTACTTTGTCCCTGGTATTAGAGGAAAAGCATTTAGTTCTTCACCATTAACTGTTCTGGTAGCGATTACGATGATTAGCTTTTCATAGATGGCAGTACATTTTTGTCTCAGATATTGTTTTCATCTCTGTAAGGTTTATTTTGATATTTCTTATATCTCCCATGTCTTTAATGAACATATTCAATATTTCCCCGTTTCTTGAACACAAGGAATACTGCCTTAATGTCCTTGCCTACTAATCCTACTATTTGCGTCATTTCTAAGCCAGTTTCGCTAGATGGATTTTTCTCTGCATGACGAGTTGTATTTTCCTACTTTTTTGCATGCCTGAGAATTTTGACTGCATGTCAGATATCGCGAATTTTACCTTAATTGATGATGAATATTTTTCTATTCCTATAAATATTCATAAATTTTGCTCTTAATATGGCTAAGTTACTTGGAAAGAGTTTAATTATTTGGGGTCTACAACTTTTCAGTGGTTCTCCTGTCTCGGTAGGTTTCTTCACAAGTATGCCCTGATCAGTACTCGGTGGAATACTCAAGGAAGACACTCTGAACACCTCAGGAGTTTTCCCTCTGTGAAACTCTCCCTTTTCCTTTACTCTTCCCTGTGAACTCCAGCCACGTTAGTTTCCCCAGACTCGGGGAGACAATTCTGGGAGACAGCTTTGCCTGCTTTCTCTATTTCTGCACAGAGGTCTGAAAATTTTCCTCAAACAGTAGCAGTCATAGAGCTCACCTCTTTTGTTTTCCATCTTCAGAGATTACTATCCTTTGTTGCCTGATACCCAATGTCTTGAATGCCATTATTTAATTATTTTGTCTGATTTTTTTCTTCAGTTTTAAAGGTGGGGAGGTGAACCCAGTCCCCACTGTTATTCTCTCTTGACCAGAAGCAGAAGAACCAGAGCAATTTTTTAAACAGCAAACACTATGGGCAGCCCAAACATTTTTTATGAGAGAAAAAGTGAGATGATTTATGTGATGGAAACGATTTATGGTGTCTGCCAAGTGAGCTTATTTCAAACGTAGCCTCGTATCAATGTTCTCTAGTGAAAGGCTGCCAGAAACACACGTAAATTGAAAAAGTTGGGTTATTTCTGATTGAAATAAGGAAAGCAGCACACTGTGGGAGAACCATGAGACATCTCAGTAAGAGAGTATGGGTGAGGACTTAATTACAGATTTGAGCTCATGTTAGGTGATTTTATATTAAAGAGGCTTCAAAGAAGTCGGCTCTGCCCCAGACTAGAGGCTGTCAGGAAGTAGAGGTGATTCCACATTTGAGTCGCTTTAAAAATCCTACCTAGAAGGAGGGAAGATCTGGAAAAAGCTGAAGCTATAATTCGCAAAGAAGCAGCAGTCATCCATCTTACCCAGGATGGGGGGTTTCTGGTCTTCTTGAAGCTCGGAGAATGATATGTTTTGCCTGTGTTCAGTAGTCTCCTTTCTGTCTCGATCCATCACAGTCAGAGTGGCCTTGCTTGATGTTGATGTTCCATGAAACTGTTTATGTTAAACAGGAGAACGCCAAGACTAGCTTTAAGTGTCAAGTCGGTTCTAGGTGTCAGGCGTTACTTTTTTGTTACAGACCCACAGCTCTTGCCCATGGAAAGACTGAACTACATCATCAGAGGATTAATATGGATCCACTTTCACTTACAGGACTGGAGTTCAGCCCCCCGCAGGCTCAGGGGCCCAAGACTGAGTCCAGGGGTCTCACAGAAGAACAGCTTCTGCTGTTCACAGAAGAATCCTACCAGAATTTTCTGGAGGCTGAAAGCAATGGAACATCAAAATCAACTGCAGTGTACAAGAACTATCCTTAAGAAAAGGTTTGCGTTGCCTAATAGAAGAGCTTAAAGGCCGTTTTGCAAATGGGTATGAGATGCCTCTGATGAGGGAGAGCAGATGAGAACTGGAAGGAGCACGCATGAATGGCGTTTTTCTAGGAAAGATCCAAGGACTGTGGTACACTTTCTGTGGGGCTCAAAGGGAAATCCAGACTTTGCTAGTGTTTCAGCCTCTCAGGCAACAGTATTCTTACAAGAGCACCTGATCCTTGAGTAAAAATGCATAAATATGTGCCTTTCAGTCCAGAGATACACCAGAGTGTTGGTGTAGTGAGGGCTAACGACAGCACAAGATGATCGAGTAAGATCTGTCCCACTCCACTTTTTCTGAGATTCAGCAAAGTCGGAGGAAGGCATAAAAAGACAGTATTAACTCCTCAAGTAGAATTCCTGAAGCTTCTTGTTGATGGGCAATGTAATAGATGGTCAAACAAGTAAAATCAAACTTCTTAATTGGCTCAGGGTAAAGAAAGCCAAGTTTGAGAGAGAAGCGATGCACCCCTCCATGCCTTGTGCGTCTATTTCACCTAGTCAAAGCTCCCGTCTTCTTGTGGCTGGATTACTGCAATGTGCTCCTAAATATCCTATCTGATTCTGTTTTTTCTCTTCTGAGGTTTATTTACCATATAGAAGAATCAGCAAGATCCTCTAAAAAAATAGATCAGATCTCACACATACAGCCTAAAAAATGAGGAAGATAACATTCCTACCAATGGCTTTCCCAGCACCCTTAGGAAAAAGATGTGGAGTCCTTCCCGGCCCATATGGCCTGGCTCCGGTCTCTTTTCCTGAATTCTGTCCCCACTACTCTTCCGTGTGCTTACTGTCTTTCAATTATAGAACGCAGGGCATTGTGGGTGGGAGAGGGCACTTTGGAAACCACTTTAGGGGCCTGGCTACCATGCAGTGTCATGGCATAAACTGTCAGTGAACCAAGGGGGTAAAGGTAGATACATTTAATATCACATGTGTTTCAGAACATGTGTGTTTGTTTGCTTCCTAGGGCTGCAGTAGCAAAGAAACACAAACTGCCTGGCTTAACACAACAAAAATGGGCCAGACTCGGTGGCACAGCCTGTCATCCCAGCATTTTGGGAGGCCGAGACCAGTGGATTGCCTGAGCCCGCAGGTTCAAGACCCACCTGGGCAACTTGGGTAGACCTTGTCTCTACAATAAATTAAAAAAATTAGCTGGGTGAGGTGGTGCATACCTGTAGTTCCAGCTACTTGGAAAGCTGAGGTGGAAGGATCGCTGGAGCTCAGCAGGTGGAGGCTGCGATGGCTGGGAGCGGCCACTGCACTCCAGTCTGGGCGACAGAGTGAGACTCCAACTCAAAAAAAAAAAGTACTGCCTCACAGAAGGCCAGAAGTCAAAAATCAAGAGGTCATCAAGTCCATACTCCCTCGGTAATTCTGGCTAGGTTCTTCTTGACGTCTTCCTCGCTTCAGGTGATTGCCGGAAACCCCCAGCACTCCTTGCCTTGCAGCTGCAGTGTTTCAATCTCTGCCTCGGTCACAACAGGGCGTTCTCACCTTATGTCTCTTCTCTTTAGGAAACCTATCATTTTTTACTGAGGATCCACCACACTCCGATATTCATTTTACCCAATAACATCTACAGCAAACCTATTTCCAAACAAGGTCGCATTATGAGGCACCAGGGGTTGGGGCCGCAGCATATCTTTTGGAGGAGGGTTCAGCTCAACCCCTGACAGTGCGTAGTATAGCACTTCATGAAGCGAAATGCACATTGTACTGTATGCCGCCGTTAAAACTGCTCGACAAACTCTGACTTTGCTCAGCACTACGTCGGTAACTCCAGCCTTCTTGCTTTTCCTGGAACAAAACAAGCTTGTTACCAATACAGGAAGGTGCTGCTCCCTCAGCCTGCCGGACTCCCCTTAAGCTGTGTGGTTCACTCTTCTGTTGTCCAGAACTCTGCCCAAGTGTCACTTCCCAGTGGGGATTTTCCTGTCTACCTTACTTAGGCAGAACCTTCTGTCCTTATCCTCTGACTCAGCTCTGTTTTTCTTCTTGACCTATGGCAATCCCTGAAACTGTTTTTTAATATATTAACTGTTTTCTCTCCACTAAAATGTAACCATCGTGTGGGCAGGAATTATGTTTCCCCAACCTCTGAAACACTAGACACTCAAATCCATGCTGTGAAATGAACCGAATCTGTATCTATTATGGAACAAAAAACAAAAACAAGAGATCAATTAAATGAGAAGAAACAAAGGCTATTTATTCTTAGCTTGCTAAAGCAAGGGCGTTAACCACTATCACTCATGTTTAGCAGAAACCCAAAGTTAAAAGCCAAGGATCAAGAAAGCTTTATAGCTGAAAAAGGAAAGACTTCAGCTATGCCCTGATGGGAGGTTGTCAGCATGGAGAAGCAACAGGCAGGTCAGCTAGAACATGGGAATCCTATGTGATCGTTTACTAATACATATTTGGCTTTCTCTGGTTGGTCCTAAATTGGAAACCAGGACAGAAATCAAGGAAGCTGTCAGTTGTCAATCAAGTCCTGGTTGCCCTAGGCTGATTGATCCGGTAGTCATTGTTTGACTTCCTAGACCAGTTACTAGTTACTAGACTCCCTGACAAGTCTGACTAGAAAGTAAACTGCATTGCTGGACTGGTTGATGTAAATAACTGGTTGGTTTCCTGGTTTGGTTCCTACAGATTGTGGGCCAGAGTTTTATTCTTATATCTGATCTGGCCATTGGCCGTTGTACATTCAGTCAATCACTTATAAAGAGAAATATGGTTGTAAATGCATAGCCTAAGTGAAAGACACTGTCAACAGGTGGACTGCACCCAGGGGGTAGGAGATAAAGAGGGACTTACTTTTATTTTATCTACATATGTAATATCTATTTTTATAATAAGCATGTATTACTTGCGACTTAAGAAACTTAAAGTGTACAGCCAAGCAATGGCAATTGCAAGCCATACTGCTAAATCTGATGCTTGCAAAATCCATTTGATGAAACCCTTTGCTTAGTTGCCAAGCCTGTTATTTTTTGTTTGCTTTTCTTTTCTTTTTTTTTTTTTTTTTTTTTTTTTTTTTTTTTTTTTTTTTTTTTTTTTTTTTTGCTTTTCTGAAAACATGGTAAACATTGTAAATACCCCGAACATTGTTAAACCTTATCATGACACTTTCATTCATTTATTCTGGCTGAACTTCTGGTGATTTCTTCAAATGAAACCTTAAAAACTATCTCTTCCATCTGACATTTATTCAACAAGTGTGTATTGAGTGACTAATATGCTCCAGACATTTCCTTCCCCAAAAAGCAAGGAAAATGCCGTGATCAAAAGAATGCAGTGAATCCAAATTGAATTCAAGTTGGACTTGAAAGCTCTGCTTCCCTGGGGATGCATCCCCATCTTGTGGAGCTGTAGAATATTTTTAGCAATGTCAATGTGCATGTTGCATTTTTTTTTTCCTGAGTTGGAGTCTCACTCTGTCGCCCAGGCTGGAGTGCAGTGGCCACTCCTGGCCACCGCAGCCTCGAGCTGCTGGGCTCCGGCGATCCTTCCGCCTCAGCCTTCCAAGTAGCTGGAACTACAGGTGCGCACTACCACGCCCGGCTAATTTTTTGATTTATTGTAGAGATGAGGTCTCGCCAAGTTGCCCTGGCGGGTCTCGAACCCTCAGGCTCAGGCAATCCACTCACCTCGGCCTCCCAAAGTGCTGGGATTACAGGCTGAGCCACCGAGTTTTTAGTGCATTTGTGTATCCTAGTTCTTAGCCAGGAAAATCACATGTCTAGATCATTTCTTAATGTTGTCTAAACACGTTTGCTTGCAATCTTCCTGTCAAAGAATGTCACTGTTGTACATAGAACTTAGTATATACCATATTAAAATTATCTGCAGCTATGTGTCCGATACCAGCCCCAACAACCACAGCTCTGTCCTCTGTTGCCCACCTGGGCACCTGGCACATAGAAGATGCCCAGTGTTCTGAAGGAAGACCCAAGGCATAACACGGATCAGAAAGAAAATCATTTAATTAATTCATGACACATTTATGTACCGCAGTCAAGGGGATCGTGCTTTTTAAAAATATATAAACTCTCGATTTGGAGGGGAAATGGGACACAAATCATGATTTTCAAACCAGAAATATTACATTCAGAGGAGTGCTACAGATGATAAGTTCTGCCACAGTTCAGAGGGGTGAGAAATTACTTCCTTCTGGGATGATTAAGAAAGGCCTCACATCTCAAATTCACTGAAGAACATACCCTAAAAACCACTTGCAAAGGAGTTAATAGACTGCATATCAAGGCCTCACCATAACAGAGACGGTCAATCTGTTTGTAAAATCATTGGCCTTACGGAAATGCATCTAACGTCCTACTGAAGATGTCTTCAACTCAAGGTGTAACTTGGAGACCTGTTGTTAGAGTCAGCGTTAGTTTCCAGAATAAAGAACATCAAAAAACAAAGCCCTCACACTGATATAAAACTCAAACTATGTATTAACAGAGAGCAGACATTGAGTGCACATTCAGGGGTGGATGAAGCGTTGTCTGCCCATGACAGATCTCCCTGGAAGTTACCATGTGTCTGTAGGAATCACTTCCTCCTACAGGGAAGATTGTCAGGTGCTAAATATCCTTTGTCCACGGCTATCCCTCAAGCCATGGCTCTACCCGTTGAAGATTTTTTAAAGCATATAACTACTGTGATAAGCATTTTGATGCAGTTAGCTTACACCCTTACATATTCTTTTTTTTTTTTTTTTTTTTGAGTTGGAGTCTCACTCTGTTGCCCAGGCTAGAGTACAGTGGCACGCTCCCGGCCACCACAGCCTCAACCTGCTGGGTTTAGGCAATACTTCTGCCTCAGCCTTCCAAGTAGCTGGAACTACAGATGCATACCACCATGCCCGGCTAGTTTTTCGTGTGATTTATTGTAGAGACAAGGTCTCACCAAATTTCCCAGGCTGGTCTCGAACCCCTGGGCTCAGGCCATCCTCTCGCCTCAGCCTCCCAAAGTGCTGGGATTACAGGCTGGGCCACCACACCCGACCATGCTTACATACTCTTAAGGAGGAATTATTTTTGCCATTTTATGAGTAAGGAAACAAAGGTGGAAGGCTGAACTCTTCCAGATCAGGTAGCTAGGAAGCCTCACTCAGGATTCAAACCCATGCCTTTGCTCTTTGCACAAACCAAAGCTGCCTCGAAGCCTAGTTGATTTTCACAAGATTTCTCCGTAATCACCAGTTCTGCCATTTGTAGCACAGATGAATTAGTTCTGTGATCTCGGAGAAGTCGCTTCAACCCACTGTGCTTTAGTGTACTCAACTGTAATAAAGGGAGGGAAATTACACCTGTCTGGCCTACTTCCCAGGTGGCTTTAAGAACAAAATCAGACACAGGCAGCCTAAGTCTGTTGCTTAAAAACATGGATTCTGGAGTCAGCTGCCAAGGAGTAAATACCATTCAAACAACTTATTAACATACAGCCACGAACAGGTGGTTGAATGTCTCTGAACTTCCACTCTATCATCTGCAACATAAAAAGAAGGGTTCTTACTGCATGGGATTGCTCTGAGGATTAAATGAAACAATTTAGACGAAACCCTCAGTGGGATACCTGAAACATACTACTTATAAATGCTACTTCTAGTTGTCTAACATCTAAATGCGTCTGGAAAAGAACATGACTTTATGCAAGTATAGGATTAGTATTATTGTCTATTCTAAGCCCAGTTAACGAGTCCTGCCTGACCTTATCCTAAGTGTTTCCTTCCCCCTCGTGTATCTTTTACCAAATCATTCTAAAAACATCCAGTGTTTTTTGAGTACTAAGGACTCAAGTATAAAATTGTTGGGAACCAGCCACGGAGGCCCACTGAGCGTTAGCGATCAGGAAGGGCTGTTGACCCCGAGACCACTAGGATGTGTTCGGGAGCTATTTGACCCCATTTCCTCCCCCTTTCTACT